>NC_067139.1:12045687-12138187 GCF_903995435.1 Acomys russatus
GACATGGGGGCCACTACAGTTTGTGCACAGCTGATAGTTGTTTCCTGAGAGGTCTTGTGATGTTTGTCAGCTGTGAAGTGATTTGTGCAGTGGCGTGGTCTTTACCAGTGGGAATAAATGCTAGACCCAGAGGTGGGAGGGGGGGGGAGGAACGCGGGGCGGGGAGGTGCTCTGAGAAGGAAAAGGCTGCTAGTGCTTTCCCCCAGCTGCTCCTGGTGGCTGCTGATGTAGTTTGAGAAGTTGGAGACATCCTGAAATAAGTATTGGATTTGCCCCAAGGAACCCAACGACCCTAACCAGCAGAAGTAGCTAAGGAAAACCATGCTCCTTTGCCCCACTAACCTTCTTTCTCACCTTCCTGGGGTAGGGTGTTGTAAGGGATTGGGGTGGAGTAGGGAGAAACAGATTTAAGGAGCCCAAAATAAAAAATAGATTTTAAAAGTACGCCTACAGCTATACACAAAATGACATATATTTATAGCACCAGATAAATGGTTTAAATATGGGCCTATGTGCCTCACACTGACTGTATTCAAACACGTAGAGCAGAGCTGGGCTGTCAATACCTACTTTATACTTCTCCAAGTATCAGATGTTAGCCTAAATGCTATCATTGTCAAGGCACCACACTAAACTGGGGAAGGAAAGGTTTTCTCACGGTAGAATCAGAAATACCTTGGGTCATCAGGAGTGTCATCAATAGAGAAATCAGGGTGAGTTTGAGATACTTGGAATCCGAGGTAAGTATGTCAGTTTATTTGAGTTGCACTGTTATTGTATAAGGAGAAAATCCTGAAACGAGGCCTAAGTTAAAAAGGACTGTGACCTGAAATAGAGCAGTGTGACTAAGACTAAAGAACGGTTGGCAGATTGAGGAATTTGGCGTAAGGAGATCCCTTGCCGCTGGTAACCAGATGAAAATGAATGATTCAGTATCAATGGGGAACAAATGAGTTCATAACGAAAATTCCTATAGAAGTGAACTTGGAGAACATCAGGGGTTAGATGACAATGATTTTAGATAACTTATATAAAATTATAGTATTTGTATAAAATTTAGTATTATATAAAATTTAATATTTGTCAATGACTAGAGATAGGAATGGTTGAGGTGATGTGTGTACAGACACATATGCATATGTACATATGCTTGTGTACAAAAAAAAGAAGGAGGGCTTCCAGATTCATTTATTCATTCATTGTACATTAAATGTAGCGCAACATCTGTAGCAGGAAAAAGTACTTCTGGCAGGTCTGCGCAAGCTGAATTTGCCTAGCTTTCACTTCACTGACAGCTTACTTCAACTGATCTATAGTTTTGCCACTGCAAGTGACATATCCAGGCTTTGGGTGTGTACATAACATAAAAACAAAGACAGATGTAGGGGGAAATGCCATTGCTAACTTTTCAGTGCATTGGATTTTTCATGTGGGGATTCTGATGGCAGATAAATAGTAGAGAAAGAAACCCTTCAAAAATTAAGGAAATAATTGTTCAAGGAAGAATGAGGATAATGGATTGGCATCTGTTCCACACTGAAAACACTGTCATATCAGTGCATGGAATTGGAAATAGGGGAGCTAAGTTTAGCTCCGGCAAAGTACCAACTTCTAATGGGTAAATGAAGGAAGAGGGGTTCTGAGATCATGGAGAAAGTGTGGCTGAGATTCAAAATGGACCCAGGAAAGAACTATGTAATGGAAGTTTGATTAAGATAGATTTTTTTTTTTTTATAAAAAGTGCTCATCACTAGTGACACCCTGGAATTTCAGAGAGTAGATGTAGAATATTTAGACTGCCAGGCATCACCATGCATTTGGCCTAGAATTGTTATTTGTAAAATGAATTTAACTGCTTTAGGACCTCAGTTTTCTCCCATAGAGAAGTTTAATCCACTGGCTATTTCCTTTTAGGCTACATCAAATCAAATATTTTGAGCAGGAGGACAGTTCCTTGTATCTCTATTTAAGAGCACTTAACATAACAAAAAGAATAGAAATCATGTAACGTTTGACCATAAAAATACCTGTAGAAGGGAATTTAGGGAACTTCAGATGTCAGCAAGTTTGCATCTTATTAGATCACAATGAGTTATTAAATTATGTAAAATTTTAGTACTTGTAAATGACTGGAAACAGATATGATTGAGAATGTGTGTGCACGCACACATATGTACATGCTCATAGGTTTCTGCACATGAAAAGAGAGAGGGTTTCCAGATTCATTAATCTACATTAAGTGTAGTATAACTTCTCTAGCAGGGAAAAGCACTTCCTGCTGAATTTGCCTAGCTCCCACGTTGCTAACAGCTTACTCCAACTGATACTTTCCACTTCCTGTCTGCCTCCATCCTTGATCAGTTTTAGATGTATTTCCAGTCTCCATTGTGCTACTTTGTCAGAGTAGAAGAGATTCCAAACTTGGTGCTTCCATATTTTTAAAATTCACCTCCAATAATAAGCAGTCATTCTTTTTTTAATCATATTTTCATTATTTAGTCATCACTTTTTATAACTGAGATAGGGGACCTTAATAGATAAGATAAATATTTGTTTATTTGAGTTTTTGTCCCACAAAACCTCTGGATGGTTCAAAACTACTAAGGTTACCAAGGACTTAGGCCAGATTAATATTCATAGAAAAGTTTTTTTTTAATGATCTTTTACAAGATTCCCTGGTACAGACAGCATCAGCTCCCTAATGTCTATCAGTCACATGGTTTCTTTAAAGGAGACAATAAAACTAATATGACCACCAGCATTGAAAGTTGTGGCCAATTTGTCTTCAAGGGCTCATTCATCATGAAAGGAAGCTTACACGGCCTTTGACCAGCATGCTCACATGCCCTTCTGCTTTCTGTTATGTGAGAGTTCTGTATGGAGATTGGAGCACTTTGGTCTTGTCCTTTACAGGAAAAGTATAACTTTCTATTCTTTGTAAAATACACAGTCTTAGATATTATTTTAAGTCATCGCCAAGTTTGCAAAATGCATCTCTTCACATCAATTACTGTAGGAACCAAGAAAAATAAACTGTACTGATGAGCTTATAAATAGTAATGTGCTTTAAATGTCATTCACAGCTTACCTGGCAAATACCATCTGCTATAGCTTAGATCCTGAATGTCACTCAATGGCCTGCATGATAAGGGTGATAACATTGGAAGTTGAAACCTTTACAGTGTGGACTTTTAGATCTTTGGAGGGTTGTCCTCGACTAGGGTGGTGAGACCCAGTGTTTTTCCTTTGTTTTTGCCTCATGGCCATGAGCTGAATGGTTACGTGCCACTCCACCCTCTTCACCGTTGCAATTTCTCATCTCCGCCAATGATCTAAAATCAATGGATGGATGAAATGTCCCAATCCATGAATCAAAACGATCTTTTTTTTCTTTATAAGATAAGTGTAACAAGAATTTTGATAAGCATATCTTGATACCTTAAAAACAGCTCATGGGACTAAGGACAGGCAGGTCCAAGGTACTACACCCACAACTGGAATGGGGCAAGGGAAGGGGTCAAACAGAGAAAGCACAAAAAGACCAGAGGTAGATAGCCAATATGTGACAACATAGTCAAGCATTCAGTGATAAGAATTCCAGTAGGGCTCTGTAGAGACCTAATTACATGCCACAGAGATTAAGAATCAGAGAATCCCTAAACAAGTATCTTTACATTTTTATGAAATTCTTAGTCAGGGATAGAGAGTGGGCTTAGGGGAGGCTGATGCTGGAGTAACCTTAGCTCTATTCTATCCCACTTGGCATAGGAAGAGACCTTACATCTATCAATTGTCACATGGTCTTTACAAGCCCTCCACACAGTCAGTTCTCAAAATAACTAAGCTAGCAGCGCATACACCATATACAAAGAAACATTGCCTTAGAAGTTGCTCTAACTTATGATTTTGTGCAACAGGCAAACATTTTAAATAGCTATAAAATTGCATTAAGTGGAAGACTGTTGGGTTTGGAGCTTCACTCAAGGTTAGGTGCCAGTTAGGATGCTGGTTTGAGGGCAGGTGGTTTTCTGCTTGCAGCTCGTACTTGTAACTTCAGAATGTGTGTGAGACACTCAGGTCTGGAAAGATGAAAAGCTTGGTATATTTTCATTAGACGTTGGTGTATTTTTTGATGCATCTTATCTAAGTTACCTTTCCTGATACAGTGCATTATTCTTGATGTCATTAAATATAAAAAGAATGGGATACAATAATCATTATATTACATTTTCCTGAAAGACTTCCATTAACTGGAAGACAAGCACCATCTGACCAAATTTGGGCTGGGAGCCACACAAAACAAACATTACAAAGAGCAAAGTGAAGCCTTGGTTATTTCATAAATTTAATGGCTTTTCCCCTCAAGTTAAAATCACTATCTGTGGAGTTGGAATTACATTAAAATGGCTTATTCCATTTTTGCAGACTTAGTCATACAGGCAAAATTGCTGGTCCTTTTTAAGTCCCAGCCTACCTGGATGAATAATGATAACCATTTGTCCTCATAGTTGTGGCACCAATGAAGGGAGAGAGGTAATAGTGTGATTTAAATATTCTCTTTTGTAACATAAAAACAGAAGATAAAATTCTGAAAACTCAGAAACATAGATGGATAAAGAAATGTGCTTTTGACTTCCATTGTGTAAATTTCAGTCCTGGGGTGGTTGGTGGCTTATTTGGTCTGTGACATTTTGTTAGTTACTTAACCATCCAAAGAGCTATTGATTTGCCCAAAAAGCCAAGGAAATAACACCTTCCTCATTATACTGTGCCATTTTCAAATGAAACACTATATTAAAGCACTCCCACTTCTACTGCTGCAGTGGTTTCCGTGTTGGCTCATCACATCGCTCAGCTTTAAGGCTGCATAACATTTTCCAGTTGAGCAGCACAACTCCCCATATGCTCCTTTATATGTAGTTCATTGTTCTTTATAGTACCAGCTGCAACAACAGATAGGTTATCACACCATTATAGCACAGTTCCTTCCTGAAACGCGGAATATTTCAGTAAATATTTCATGGATTGAGTTGGACGCAACTTGGCAGACTGAGGAAGAATCTGTGGAGCACAAACTGAGTATCTTCATGATACTGTTTGCACTTAATGATACCCTCACATCAACTTTGTACAGCGATACATATTTCAGCTGGTGCAAAGATATTTTTTAGGCTGACATAAAAACCACTGCATATTCCAATAATGTTGGCTTTGTATCTATCTACTGTAAGATCAAAATTGAAAGATTAGCTACAACCACTTCCTAAAAATGGCAAGGGTAGGCCTTTCTCATAGTATTGAAGTTCCCCCATTTCACTGTGTACAACAGGTGATAGTATGGTAGATGCCCATGTTATACAAATGATTTTTACAAGATAGTTACAGCTTAGCTATCACTTAACAATATGAGTTTTTAAGTAATGTAAGTTTCATTGATAATCCTAGAACTTTGTGGGGGAAAAAGCCAGTATTTGATCAGCTGAAATCATACATGCATTGGTAAAAGGGTATTCAAAGTGATATATCTGTTACTTGATCCACAACAAACAATAAGATTAATATATCACTTTCAGAGAGTCATCTGTTCTCCTCTTTTGGTTCTACGTGAAGGAATATTCCAAAATGTTTTGTACTCACCCCTAGCCAAAGTAGAAATGTAAGCCACATTTCTCTGCTTTTCTCTCCACTCCTGTCACAGGTACCTGGAGTAGTCAGGCAGCCCAACATTTCCTTGGCCTTCTGTAGCTGTCCGGCCCCTGCCACACTCCCTTCCCAATATGGTAACCAAGGGGAAGTGCAGATCAACTTCAGAAGTCATGAAGAACAGAGCAACAAGACTATCAGGTCAACATGCCCCTTCAAACATGAGATAAAATAATAAACCAAATAGAAGAAAATATGCAGAACAATAAGTAGAAACCAAGGGCAATGGGACACAGAGAGAAAACAGGCAGACATTGCACATAAAGGCAGTCAAGGATATCTACACAAAAAGACAACAGAATGAAAAATGAGTAGGATCTAGCTATTAAATACAAGGAGAAGACACCAAATCAGTTTGATGTCACTTACCTGATGACTCCTGTCTTTCTTCATGAGCACTCTAGAGAGATATTTTCATTTGTAAAACACTAGTTCTGTAGGGTCTCTAAAACCATAGTAAAAAGCTGGTGATTTCAGGCTAAAGGATAGTTCAGTTAGTAAAGCACTTGCTGTGTAAACATATAAACATGAGTTCTGTACCAAGAAAATGTTGGGGGATGGTCTGATGTATTTTGATGCTAAAAACTGCTTGCTGTCTGTGTCACCACCTTTTGCTTAATAAAAAGCCATCTCACCTGTGCAGGGCAAAAGAGACAGGTGGGGCTAGGTAGAGAATAATTCTGGGGAAAAAAGACCACCACAAGGAGAGAGGAGAGAGACCTAAAGTGAAGAGAGGAAGGCCGCTATGGGTTAACTGGAAGAAAAACACATGGCTGGCTGCGTAGCTAAAGAATGCAGCCCAGATAAAAAACATTAACAAGTATTTGGGATTATTGATGGCAGGTAACTTGATAGAAGTTATTGAAAACAGATGACATGGGATTGAGGCAGGGAGCCCATACCTGCCCCACTATAAGAGGTAGTTTAAAAGATTGATATCTGCTCTGCCTCAGGTTATTTTAAAATATAACAAGTGTCTGTGTCTTAAATGATTACTAGCCAGGCCTAATGGTAATAAAGATAATTTTATAAAACAATAAGAAAACACATTAAAAACCAGACTATGTTGGTGTGCATTAAAAGCCCCAGTACTTTGGAGTCAGAAGGAGATAAGCCCCTGGGGATTGCTCAGCATCCAGCCTTTGTGTAATGATGGCTTTCTAGGTGTTAGGAAGAGATTTTGTTATTGTGCTATAAAAGATTGAAAACTGGAAGATGCATTGCACACCAAGTAAAATTGTTTAATGCTGGGAGTTAACTATTAGCATTTGAAAATACTGGCACTTGAATAGCTTCTTAATTAAAATTTGCCTTCAAATCTGAAGGGAGGAACTTATTGTAGTAATTGTTTTAAAGGGATCATAACTCATAGGATTCTCCATTTCTATTGTAGTCTTTGTGGATTCTGTAAATATTGAAATGTTTGGATAGAGACTTAACACAAAGAATAAGTTCTTGATTACCAGTATATAATTTAGTGCATATGTTTATACTTGTGGAAGAAAAGAAATTTAGAAACATACTTACATACATATATACACAGACATACATACGTAGTTGCACAGGATCAAAACAGGAGAATCTATATGTCTGGATATCAGGAAAAAATTGATTACAGTAGAAGATGACAAAGAAGAAAGGGGCATAACTGCCTGGTTGTAATGGTCAGCTGCAAAAGGAGTTAAAACATCTACTGCTTACAATTATCCTTCATATACAGAGACATACACCAACTAGCTTTGGTGAATGACAGCTCTACACAATGTCAGGCTAGTTCAAAGCAGCCTCGCCAAGACAAATAGTTCTTGACATAAATAATAAAATTAAACTAAATCCAAAAGGCAGAATTTATGTTGTTGGATTGTCACCATTTCAACAAATAAAATCAGACCTTTAGAAATCAAAATCTTTTCAAGTTCCATCCATTTGCATGGAAATTTCATGATTTTTCGTTTTTAATAGCTGAATAGTAATCCATAGTATAAGTGCACTACAGTTTCCTTATCCATTCCTCTGTTGAGGGACAGCTAGGTTGTTTCAAGATTCTGGCTATTACAAATAAGGCTGCTATGAACATAGTTGAGTAAGTGTCCTTGTTGTATGGTGGAGCATATTTTGGGTATATACCCATGAGTGGTGTAGCTGGGTCTTGAGGCAGAACTATTCACAATTTTCTGTCAAAGCATCAGATTGATGTCCAAAGTGGTTCTACAAGTTTGTGCTCCCACCAACAATAGAGGAGTGATCCCCTGTTTCCACATCCTCACCAGCATGTGTTTTACTTGAAGTTTTGATCTTAGCCATTCAGATAGGTGTAAGATTTCATCTCAGAGTAGTTCTGATTTGCATTTCTCTGATGACTAAGGATTTTGAGCACTTCTTTAAGTGCTTCTCTACCATTTGAGATTCCTCTGTTGAGAATTACTTGTTTAGCTCTCTTCCTCATTTTTAAATTGGCTTAAATTGTCTGTTAGTGTTTAATATTTTGAGTTCTTTATATATTTTGTATGTTAGCCCTCGGTTCTATGTAGGATTGTGGAAGATCTTTTTGAAATCTGCTTATTGTCATTTCATTCATTGCCTTATAGAAGCCTTTCAGTTTCAAGAAGTCCCATTTATTAATTGTTGATCTTAGAGCCTGAGCTGTTGGCATTCTGTTCAGGAATTGTCTCCCATGCCAATGAGTTCAAGGTTCTTTCCACTTTTTCTTCTAACAGATTTAGTGTGTCTGGTTTTATGTTGAGGTCTTTAATCCACTTGGGCTTGAGTTTTGTGCAGTGTGTTGATTATGGATCTATTTTAATTTTTCTACATGTAGACATCCAGTTAGACCAGCACCATTTTTTATCTTTTTTCCATTGTATGGTTTTTGGCTCTTTTGTCAAATATCAACTGTCTGTAGGTGTGTGGTCCTGTTTTGGGTGTTTGATTTGATTCCATTGGTGAACCAGTCTACTATTTCTATGCCAGTACCATGAAGTTTTCATTACTATTGCTCTGTAGTATAGCTTGAAGTAAGAGATGGAAAAATCTCCAGAAGTTCATTTATTGTGTATAATAGTTTTGGCGATTCTGGGTTTTTGGTGTTTGTTAGTTTGTTTGTTTTGTTCTTCCATGGGACATTTAGAATTGTTCTGTCAGTGTCTGTAAAAAAAAAAACTGTGTTGGTATTTTCATGAATATTTTATTAAATCTGTAGATTGCTTTTGGTAAGATGGCCATTTTTACTATGTCAATCCTATGAATCCATGAGCATCGGACATCTTTCTATCTTCTGACATCTTCTTCAATTTCTTTCTTCAGAGACTTGAAGCTCTTGTCATAGAAGTCTTTGACTTGCTTGATTAGAATTACACCAAAACACTTTATATCATTTGTGGCTATTGTGAAGAGTGTAGTTTCCTTAATTTCTTTATCAGCCCATTTGCTCTTTGTACACATGAGGGATACTGATCCTGAGTGATGAAACCCAGACCCAGAAAGACACACATGTGTTTCTTATAAGTGGATTTTAGCTGTATAGTACAGGAAAAACATACTACAGTGCATTGCATCAAGGAAGATCCAGGATAGAAGGCTCAAGTATCATTCAGAAAGGGAAATAGAAAAGACAGAGGTAGTAGTTGAAGAGAGGAAATAAGGTTGGAGGGAGAGTGCAATAGAGGTATGAAAGTAGAGATCTCACCTGGGGAGAGTGGGGGTGGGAAGACAGAGGCCTACAGAGAAAAGAGAAACTGTGGGCTTGTGGCATCTCTGAGACAAGCTTGGGATAAGTCTGGATAGGCTCCTGGGAGACTATGAGGAGTAATATGGTAGAGACGTCTAGTAGCAGGGTCCATAGTGGCTGAAGAGAACACCTCTAACTACACCCCTAACTGGAAGACACTCTTAGAGAAGGAGGGAAACATCAACCCGCCCACAAAAACTTTGACCTGTAGTTTACAATCTACAAAATACAACAGGTAGCACAGGGATTGGGGGAATATTCAGCCAACGCCTGGCCCAATCCAAGACCTACAGAATGGAAGAGAGCCAACCCCTGACACTATGCTCTTGTGGAAAGGATCCTAGCAAAGTTGTCATCTGAGAAGCACCACTGAGCAGAGTTTCAAAACAGATGCTGAGACTCACAGCCGTATGTTGGGTGATACATAGGGAGTCTCGTGGAAAGGTAGAGGGAAGGAGAAAAGGACCTGTCAGAGCTCTGCAAGAAAACCAATAGAACCAACTAACCAGGGCCCAAAGAGGCTTGCTAAGACTGAAGCACCAACCAAGGCTGTGCATGGACTGGATCTGGGTCCCCTACACAAATGTAGCCAATAGGCAGCTCAGGCTTCATGTGGGTTCTTTAGTTAGGGAAATGGAGGGTGTTTCTGATATGGACTCTGATGCCTGCTTTTTGTTCACTCCCCCATGGCAGTACTGCCTTGCCACAGGGGAAGATGACAGGCACTTGATGGGAAGGAGGGAGCTCTCTTCTTTTGAGGAATAGAGAAGAGGAGGAGGGAGGGAGTGTAGGACTGAGAATGAGGGATGTGGCTATTACCATGATATAAGTGAATAAAATAAACAATTAACTAAAAAAAGAAATCAAAATCTTCAAAAAATCTTATTGGTTTCTATGGAGTTAATATAAATGAACTCTTTCTGTCAAAGAGCAAACTGTCAAGAGGCCGGTATTCCCTTCATCCTGACTGTGCCCTCAAGTTCTCTTGGATGCAGGGATTGGTTGAAGTTTGATGCTTTGCTTTTCTTTCCTCTTATAATAACTAGTCACCCTTCCTAGAGACAAGTAGAAAGAAGCAATAGAAACAGTGCAAGACATTTGGTAATCTGTGTAGGTCTTCTTGCTGTGTTCATTCTCTACTGAGCACATGATGTACTGTTAGCAAATGGCCAACCCAGTAGAGAGCATATCAGTGTGCCTAGACTAGAGAAACAGAATTTGTACTTCTCCCAGCAGTTCAAGAACACTGTTTGTCAGTAAATTTGTGTCCTTATGATCTGAAAAACTATCACCATTTTTTTTACTAAATATTTTTTATTTTTACATATATATTTATATTATTACACATATATACAATAAACGGCTTATAGCAAGAAGAATCATGACACAATCATGAATTAGATGAATGTTACATTTAGTGTTTTGGCTATTTGTATTTGACAGCCTTGAAGAAAACAACTTTCCCATCTTGGCGCTTCTAAAATTCTGAATGTAAGTCAATCTCCATCACAGCTTGTCATTATCAACTTAAAACATCTATCTAGACCTAAAATCATCTTAACCTCTAAACAAGTAAGCATCCTTGTAAAACTAAACTACCTGGTCTTCAACTCCGCGAGATACTTGAGAGGGGATAATCTTGAATACCTGAGTATGCCTGAAGTGCAGGTTAGTAACTTTCCAAGCAAGAAGATGACAGAGACCGTTGGCTACCGGAATAGTCACCCAAAACTCTATAATGTTGGAGCATCATCTTCAGCCTTCTGGCCCCGATATACTGACAGACATATTTGTGAGGCAGGAACTATTGAGGACTTGCTTACCCTGTCTTGGCAGAGTTTGGCCGTCGACTCTGCCTGCATCCAAGCCTGCCCTTTTTTAGGAAGAATTCTGTCAGTAGTAGAAATGGAGACATTTTGCCCAGTGACTTGTTTGCCACATTTGAAGCCATTTCCATAAGGAGGTTCAATCTGGAGATTCAATTTCATTCCCATCAAAATTTCCACATCATTCTTTACCAACCTTGAAAGATCAATTCTCAACTTCATATGGAGAAAAAAAAAAAAAACCTAAAAAGTTAAAACAATCCTGTACAATAAAAGATCTTCTGAAGAAATCTCTATCCTGCATCTCAAGCTGTACTATAGAGCAACAGTAAAAAACAATGGCATGGTACTGGCATAGCAATAGGCTGGTTAATCAGTGGAGTCAAATTGAAGACCCAGAAATAAACCCACATACCTATGGAAACTTGATTTTTGACAAAGAAGCCAATTCCACACAATAGAAAAAAAAGGTAGCATCTTCAACAAATGGTGCTGGGCTAACTGGATGACTACATGTAGAAAAATGAAAAGAGATCCATATCTATCATCCCACACAACACTTGAATCCAAATGGATTAAAGACTTCAACATAAAACCAGAAACACTAAATCTGTGAGAAGAAAAAGTGGGGAAGAACCCTGAGCTCAGTGGCACAGGAGATAATTTCCTGAATATAACACCAACAGTTCAGGCCCTAAGATCAACAATTAATAATCAGGACCTTGTGAAACTGAAGTACTTCTGTAAGGCAAAGGACACTGTCAACAAAACAAAACAACAGCCTGCAGACTGGGAAAAGATCTTCACCACCCTACATCTGACAAAGGGCTAATATTCTAAATATATAAAAAACTTATAAAATTAAACACCATCAAACCAAATAATCCAGTTAGAAATCGGGAACAGAGTTAAACAGAGAATTCTCAACAGAGGAATATTGAATGGCAGAGAAACACTTGAAGAAATGATCAACATCCCTAGTTATCAGAGAAATGCAAATCAAAATGACTCTGAGATTTCATCCTATACCTATCAGAATGGCTAAGATCAAAAACTCAGGTGACAGCACATGTTAGCGAGGATATGGATAAAGGGGAACACTTCTCCATAGCTGGTGGGAGTGCAAACTTGTACAAACTTGGAAATCAATCTGGTGCTTTTTCAGGAAATTGGGAATAATTCTACCTCAGGACCCACGCATATCGCCATTTTTTTAAGACCCATTTTCCTCAGAAAATGTAAACCCTGGGCCAAACCACCCACGTTAGCTACAAAGAGGTTGTTTTGCCAAAGCAGGCAAAATATATTTACAATCTATACCATAATGTTTTCACAATTTTGCTGAAACTGTTGCTTACTCTGTGATATGCGTTTGACTGCTCCAATGGCATCTTCTTATGAATGAAACGGCTATACTGATCTAAGAACCAATCCAACTCCTACTTAGGGATCAAAGTTCTTGTTATCATAGAGGAGTAAACTGACAAGGAAATCAAAGAAGCCATCCAAAGAAGGCATAGGTGTACTCCACTGATGCAAGCTGCCATACCATTCAAGTTAAAATATGTTGGCAGAATCTACCTGATGTCAATTGTATTGCTAGAAATGATGCCATTCAACATTTGTTAAGTCTTACTATGTGTCAAGACCCATTCTAAGGATCTTTAATATTGTCTTGCTTAGAGATTATTCCTCTGATAAACTATGATTTGTAAGGTATGGATACATGAAATTAGTTGGGCAGCAGTATAGTTGTAGAAATATAAAATAATTTATAACGTATATTCTAAAACCTGTAATTATTATAACAGTATTATCTAACCTGATATCAAAATCAAAAAAGACACAGACACCTGATAGATTTTAGAATAGCCGTATTTCACTTAAGGCACAGCAAATATTACCTCCTAAGCTATCTTTACCTCCCAAGTCCCTATACCATGGCATCTGTTCTAGTCATTTCTATCTGGGCTACCTCCCATCCACAATTCCAAAATACCCGCTAATGTTCTTCATCTCCCATCCACTTTAATCCAGTCCTGTGTTCTTTTCCATGCTAACCCATGGAGATGGGGTCTGTAGCTCAGTATACAGCTCAGTATATATCTATATATTCTATAGAAACCATAGAAGAGGATGATCTGTAGACAGTACATGAAATATAACAATGAATAATTTCCAGCCAGCAATTACCCATACTGATATAAATAGGAAATATCAAGTCTCACCAGAACATCATCTCTAATTCACCATAGCATGCAGCAAAAGTGAATTCACACAGCAATGCAGGCCTGGGAAAGAAGCTATCACTCAAGTACAAGGCAGAAAGCCATCAAAGTCAATCTGTGACAAGTATTGTGAAATAGAGAATATTGTGAAGTCAGTCAACAAAAGATGTTCACGGCTGTATAAAAGTCAGCCTTTGTTACAGTTTGAATGTGGATTGTCCTCCAAAGGCCCATATATTAAAAGCTTTGCCCAAGTGCCAGTAGGAAGTGGTAAAACCTAAGGTTATCAATACATGTGAAACATCTTCTCATCACTAGGGTGTCCTCTTGAAAAAAATGGTGGGACACTGTGACCCTTTAATTCTGGGCCATGATGTGAAAGACTTTGTTTGAAGATACACTTCTGCCATGATGTACCTCACCATAGGCTTGGTGTAACCTGCAATGGAGCTAAATGAGTTTGGGAACGGATCTATAAAGTTATGAGCCAAAACAAAGCCTTTCTGTTTATTTGAGCATTTCACTTGATATTTGTAAAGCTTTCTGACATAGATGATGGACGTGTCAACTATTTCCTTGAGGCAATCATCCTGAAGCCCACATACAGTTGTAACTTTGCTCTGTTTATCTTTATTGCAACTTTTCATAAAAAGAGCAAGTAGTGAATTAAAATCTGCAAGGAAAAGATCCTTTCACTTGCTCAGGAAGCAGGAAGCAGTTAGGGAACACATTTACCTGAAATTTCTCAGGTAAACCAAGAGAGAACTACCAATATGCAGTCAGCGTGTTCACCTTTGATTAGTAGAAATATAACATGTGCACAAGAATATGCATAGTAAAGATACAACAGAAGCATTAAGATTCAGGTAAAGTCCTAAGGAAGCTTAGAGAAAGCAAGGTCTTAATTCCAAACAGGGCTTCCATTTCAATTTTTAAATTAAAGTCAAACTCCATATTGTCTTGTGAATTGATATTTGCTCTCCTATGGCAGCCATCTGGGTCTGGGTTATGCATTAACGTGCAGCGATAAAGCACCAGGAATGATGGATCTGGGCCGATGGAAAAAATCACATAAATTCTAAGAGTCTTAAAAACAATTCTCAAGGGCGACATCTTGTCCTACAAACCTGATATTATAACTTCACACTACCATTTTATGGCATGTAAATCTTAGGGACTATAAGAGAAGGTTATAAATTGCTTGATCCCATAAGATAATCAGGTGTCCTTGGGCAGACCTTTCCGTGTCTCAGCTTCTCAACTGTAACATAAGGGGGTTAAAGCTCAGAATGTCTGATCAGTTCAAGGTCTAATATCCTGAGACTCTAAGACTTCGCACATAGGCCATTTTTCATATGACCAATTTTCATTCCATGAATAAATGTTGTCAGATTTCCTGTTCCACATAAGGGGACTCTACAGAAGTAATTAGATCCCCATGGAAAAGCAATGCCCTATATATGTTCCACACCTCATAAATAGTCTACGGTGAGCATTTGTGCATCCTATGCAAAGTAATAAAAAATTGAAATCTGGTTTGCTCAAAACAATATTTTTCTTATTAGAGATGCAGAGATTATGCTCATTTGCAAGTTGTTGACACAGAATACACAACCTAGTCCTAAAAACCCACCAGGTCTTGATGAAAATAGCTCTTGTGTGCCAAGACTGGATGGGCACCTACACAGCAGGCTAGTCAAATAAATTTTAATAAGAGCAGATGTAATAGGATACGCGAGGTTCTATTTTGTATATGGGACATAATATATTCACCATCTCCAACAAATTTTCAGACTTAACTGGAAATCCTGTGTACTTTTATGGTTGCTTTTTTTTTTGTTGCCTTACTGGTATAGAAATCATAACAAGAGTCAAATCATATAGTAATTTGAAGATGTGGGCAACACAATGAACAGCACAGTATGACTCTGTTTTACCAGTAACTTTCACTAGCACACATGTACTATACTTTCTACGTCAGATACTATTTCCTCCCCTTCCACTGTAACATTAAAGAGAGGGATCCATGTTCGATAGTCTCAGTTTATCAGGATGTGCCTAACTCTGAGAGTCCTCAGATAATAGGTGTTTGATGATTATCTCCTAAATGATTCATGGACCACAGATGTACTTACATGACCGAGAACCCATGCATCCCCCGGTGAAAGCCCAGTCGCATGCCACAGTTCTCCATTGTCTGATCATGGAAGGTTTTTATCATTGCGGTGGTCTTTGAGGTTTGTGATGCTTTTGAAATTAGCATCCTGTCTATGTCTTGTTATTTGTTTATCAACATTACCTGTAAGGAATGGCAGCTGAAAGACCTGAGTGGTTCTTCTCTTTAACTCCAAGTAGGAGGCTGACAGCCAGCACACGAACTCTGGGTGTGGACACAAAGCGCTTGATCCCCATACTACTCCCGCCTCTTGTCTGATGAATTTACATAATGTTATTTTGTATCCTTTATTGTCCTTCTAGAGCTACAGAAAACATGCCTTTCACTAGAAGAGACTGAATAAGAAACAAATTAATTTTAATTTAAAATGGCGGAATTAAACTATTTTTAAAATTGTTAAATACATAGCAAAAACGTTCCTTGGTGGTTTGGTAAGATGGCTAAGAAATTCTGCAACATATTTCAAACTTTTCTGCTCTCCACATTGATAGTAATTTACAGTGAAAAAAAAAAAAAGAACCACAACAGCACATGTTCCTCCTTCTTTATATTACATATCCCAGGAATACATCTGAAAATCTCATCATGCTTTCTCAGGGGACAGAAAGCAAGCATCATATATTCACTCTGATTCCTCTACACCATAATGAAGTTGCTCCTCTTCTTCTAAATTAGTCAGTTTACCCATGCTCCCCAGGGTCTCCAGGCAAGCATTTCATGGAGAACTGCTTTTTATTTCTCTCAGGTCTCAAGATGATCGGATCACTGGTTGAGAACATTATTGGCAGTGAAGTTAGAGAGTCTGGCTTCATAATCAACTGAGTAATGACTCTCTCTTGCTTTATCTGTGTAATGAGAAAAAAGGCAGCAATGCCACTGGGAGCATTTGAACACTATAAGAACAATAAGATAATAAATGCCTCTCTTTTCCACAAGTATAGGACAATTAGCTAATATGGGAGCGGGAGACCTGCCTGAGAACTTAATTTAGAGAAGGTTTATAAGGGTCTTGTCGTAAAGTTCCATACAATTCCATGTGGATTGGAACACAGATCTTGATAGATGAGTTTTCTTTAGGAAAATTCCTTAAGAAGCATTTCCATAGGGGCTTGGTGTGGGTGGGTGGCTTTATTTCTGTGAAATAAATGGGAATCTTTCAACTTTCAGGTGATGGTTGTTTGCATCTCTGTTTCCCTTTTGGAGTTCCTGATCCCTGTAACCTCACTAGTTTCAACCCTGAGTACATATTACAGGGGCCTCTGTGAAACAGAAGACAAGCTACTGAGTAGCTGTAATCTGTACTCCCCCATGAAATCATGTGACCACTCGAACAATAAAAATGCAGGACCACCCAAAAAGATCTTGGACCAGCATGGCAGACTGAAATCACCATGCCACCCTTTGGTGTCTTTTCTAACAAGTAATTCTTTGATTCTTTTTTTGAGATTTATTTTTATTATTTGTGTGTGTGTGTGTGTGTGTGTGTGTGTGTGTGTGTGTGTGTGTGCATGCGTGTGTGTGTGTGTTTGTCAGAATTGTGGAGGCAGAGTGACTTATTCCCTGGATGGTAATTTTAAGCAGTTGTAAATACCCTGACATAGGTGACATGAATGGAACTTGGATCCTCTGCAAAAGCAGTATGTACGCACCCTTAACCAACACAGCATCTCTTCAACCCTTTTGCTTTTCTATCATGGTATCTCCCTGTCACTTGCCTTGCAACATTGCCTTCTGTCTCCACTCTGCCCCTGATACCAAGGTACATCAGAAAACCCCACATAAAGACATAGTAATGGAATAAACCCAATTTTGCAAAAACTTCAACCCATTTCTGGAATAACCTACATCCTCCTTTTCTCTCTATGCCAAACCTTGTAAGCAATTACCCCTTCTCTTAAAATGTCTTCATAAAACAATGCAGAATTTCAGCAATATGGCACTCTTAATCCTTTTAAAAAAATATTCCTTGGTCTTGAATCTGTACTTTTATTTATATAGTGTCATAATTATTTCTTACTTTATCTTATTATGAAGTCCACTTTGATGACGACAGAGACCTAAAACACCAGCCAAATGTCTCCATGTAGTCTGTCTCTGAAACCTCCCGAGGTTTACCGTAGTGACATTCAGAGATATCGTCCAAAACAGCATATGGCACACACGATTCTTAAGATAGGTAATGGCTACATAACTAAAACATTCTTTAAAAGTCCTCATAGAGTGACACTGAGTAAATAAATAATAAGAAAAACTCCTGAAAGCGTGTGTATTTTATAGAATCTTAAGAAAATACATATTTTGGTCTTATCGTGCTTTCTGATAAATAATTCCTAAAAAATTATGTTTTGCTAAAGATAGAAATAAACAAACTAAGGCACCAACCAAGGACAATACAGGAGGTAAACTTTAGACCCCTACCCAGATCTAGCCAATGGACAGAATATTCTCCACAGTTGAGTGGAGAGTGGGATATGACTTTCTCACGTACTCTGGTGCCTCACATTTGTCCATGTCCCCTGGAGGGGGAGACCTGGTGGCACTCAGAGGAAGGACAGCAGGTTGCCAAGAAGAGACTTGATACCCTATGAGAATATATAGGGGGAGGTAATCCCCCTCAGGAACAGTCATAGGGGAGGGGAGTAAGGGGAAAATGGGAGGGAGGGAAGAATGGGAGGATACAAGGGATGGGATAAACATTGAGATGTAACAAGAATAAATTAGTAAAATAATTTAAAAAAAAGAATTAAGCAGTAGTTTTGGATCTATATCATTATACTTCTTTCTCATTCTCTTTCTACTTCCATTCCTGTTCTCTGCCCTTCTAGACGGTCCCCTTCCTCCCACAACGTGGCCATTCTTTCTTCATTCAGGGCGCGGAGTCTACTGCCCCCTTCTATTCCCACCTGCCTTTTTTTTTCCCCATCATTCTCTTCATGCAAGGTCACTTTTTTTGAGAGAAAGGATGGCAGGAGACATCCAGCCACTTCCAGCAACCCAGGCAAAGCAAGCAGCCGACATGTTCTTTGTTTGTGTTTTTATGAGATGGGGGATGAAGTGTTCCTAACATGAGTATATT
Source organism: Acomys russatus (assembly GCF_903995435.1). NCBI lineage: Eukaryota > Metazoa > Chordata > Mammalia > Rodentia > Muridae > Acomys > Acomys russatus. The sequence continues at coordinate 12,064,424 of NC_067139.1, forward strand.
ATTTCTTTTTTTTTTTCTTATGATAGATCTGATTCTCAATTACACAGCCATGACAATAACAGATTGTAAAACTTCAAAATGGAAAGTTAAAAAAGAAGTGTGAATTTCCATTGAATTTCAAGACAACCTTCTGATGAGGTTGCCTGGATAAAATTGTGGATTGAAATTCCTTGTTTAAAAAAAAAAAACAAACTTTAAGCTGCCCTAATCTGTTAGAGACGTGATTGCTAAGCTGAAGAACATAAATGTTCACGTGGACGTGGACAGAGGGTTGTTGTCTATGCATGCTGTCCCACTAAATCATAGACGCAGGGCAAGAAGTCAGTTCTCTTCACTAAGAGAGAAACTGGGCTGAGAAATTGAGTGACGCTGCAAAGGTTACAGGGATTTAAGTGTCGGGGTGGAAGCAGCTTGTGGGATTTTGTTGAACTTTACTGTGCCCACTGATCACTCTGTTTCTCTTTATAAACAAGCAAAGGCTTTTACTCTCCTCTAATGGTGACTATAACTTAAACACTAGATTGTTAAAAATTATAAAATCCTTTTCCTGAGTGGTTTGTTGAAATAATGCTGAACTAAATGATTTGATGTCATTTTTTATGCTATCACCATAATCAATTAAGCTAAGCAATTACTGAACTCTGTCTGTTGAATGTGAAATCTGTTACCACATTCTTTGGAAGTAATCATTTTTAACTGAAAGGACAATCATTTACTCTCTTAAAAAATATCCATATAGGACATGCCTAACAAAAACTCCAAGAACAGTAATCATGTTATTCCATATCTCCTCAGGTTTCATGGTGAGATGATGTTTATTGCTTGCCATTTTATAATAGTTTTGAAATATGATATAAAATGTCAGTTTTCAGCATGAAAAATACTGCATAGGTGTTAGTCATCCGCTCTTCAGGCTTACCGACATCTGTGTAGGACAGGTGGTAGCCTGCTGGGTCAGCTTCAATATTCCTCACATCTAATGAGCAATGGGAATTGCCATTAAGCTTCCTCATATGGCTTGGGATTGTTTTCTGTTACTATTTAAGCACCACAAGGCAGCATTATACTGGGTGAAGTTTTGCTGTTGATGAAAGGCTTTGTTTTGTTACACCTTTCTAATTGTCATTCACACATATACATAAGATGAATTCCATTTCATTGTGAAGAATTGCTCTGTCTGTTTTCTTCATTTTAGAAATCAGCCATAGAAGACTCCATCACTGTTCACAAAATCCTTCTAAAGTCTTATGGTGAAGAAGCCCTAATGGCAGCATAAAGCACGTCAGACCAAGACCAAACACTCCGGAGCTTTGGGAGGAAACTGTAACTTTCCCTTTCGTTAGAGACATTTCTTAGAAATCTGGTATTTGTCTGAATTCTCCAGTACTTAGTCTTCAAAGTGAAATGTCTAAATGGCCTAGGTGCTTGACTGTGCTGAGAGACCACAATGCACTGATACCCCACAAACTTGTGGGTCTGAGAGTCTCCTTTCATCACAGAATTCCATAACCCCACATCAGGAAGAAAGGGCCCTCATGACTACATAGTACCTTTTCAACAGGAAGAAGGAATTATTCCATATGTGACTTCTGTCACCGGTTCCATCCATCTCAGCTTCCTTCAATTGTAAGAAAGATCTAGAGGCCGGGGGTGGTAAGGCACGCCTTAATCCCAGCACTCGGGAGGCAGAGGCAGGTGGATTGCTGTGAGTTTGAGGCCAGCCTGGTCTACAAAGGGAGTCCAGGTAGCCAAATCTACACAGAGAAACCCTGTCTCAAAAGAAAGAAAGAAAGAAAGAAAGAAAGAAAGAAAGAAAGAAAGAAAGATCTAGAACTCTGAGATCTTTCCAAAGTCCAACCACACCAAGCTCTTAATACTCCAGGCTCTCTTCCTTGTAGTGCATTGCTTTCTGTACTCACCTCCTCTTAGACCATAGATTCAAACTTTGATTGATTCATAGACGTTTCCTACATTCCTTATTTCTCTGTTCAAATAATTATTAGTTATACATGCATGAGATATCTCATGTTATTTGATTTTTTATCATAGTTATTAAATCTTTACAATAGATTTTCTGTTTCATTAGATGGTTGGGGTTTATAATAGATGGTTGATATATGTAATGAATATTCTATTTTCTTCTAACAATGTGATAATTATTCTGAATTGCAATTATTTGTTAAAATATACTGCTTCCTATATACTGTACAATTCTTGAAGGTTATCCCCGTCAATTGTTATTTAACCCCCATGTAGAGGGGTCAGAGTAAAGTTTTGCCTCCAGAAGAATAAGGAAATGAGTGAAGAAGGTAAACAAATTAATTTAAGCACTGTATCTTTGCAATCTTACATACTTCGAGTTAAAGAGTACAGAAACATTTTATGCCTGGAATACATTAACCATGTCAAGAAGAATCTCGCCTAAAAAAATGAGCATGAACACACTATTGGCAGGTGCTGAATTTCCCCATCCTTCCAAGGATAAGAACTAGTAAGCCATTCTGTGAGGAGGACAAAGAGATAAAAGTTTATGCAAAACCCCTCTTGTATTCCATTTTGGATGAAGTCATCCTCCAGAACCAATTGAAAAGCGGCTAAAGGGGCCTCTGGTATGATTTGGCAGCCTGTGGTATTGAATAATGTCTAGACCCCATGTGGTTTTCTGTACTGTACAATTCAACACATAAAAAAAAAAAAAAAAAAAGAGCTGAGAAAATCTGTAGTAATCCCCATATTGGTACATTGGTTTGAAACTTGATCACCTTCCCATGAATTTACAAAGAGTTAACATTATTCTAGCTTTTTCTTAGTATAGCTGTTAATATGGCAATATGAAAAGGAAAACTTAATGGAACCATTTTCAGGACTCAAATCCTCATTCTTCAACTGTTGTAACATATGACCCAGAGATTCTTATATACAAATTAAGTGTTATTGCTATTATTTACTGTGGTTGTAGGTTAACTAGAGACTACTGGAAGATTGAATTTGAGACTTGACAGCATGGAAATCACTCTCACAGATGAGAAACTTGAGGCCTGGTGAGGTGATGATTGGATCCAAGTCAGCAAGGGACTAGGAAAAGACACTTTCCTCCTGTGGCCCTTTGCCTTTCTCTACTTTCAAATATATTGCATCACTTTAATGTTTCATTTTTAAGGTAATCTCCATATCATCTTAAATAAGTAGTAAGTTGAATCTAGTTGTAAGTTTGTGACTTACATACTAATATGGTTAATTTGTTAACAAAAGAGCTGATTTTCTTCTTATGTACAGTATATAAAATGTGAAGTATGTTTTCTTCCATAGATTTTCTAAAATATTTTTCATTGGAGATATCTAAAGGACACACAGTGCCTCTCCTCACATCAGTGTGGGAAATAAAGCGACCATGTGGGAACAGAAGTGGATTGGACATCATTAGAACAAGATATGAAATAAATGGTTTTCTTAGAGTCACACTATAGTAAGAATTACAGAGCGATTAATGAACCCAGAGAAGGATCACATACTAGAGTTGAAACTAAAGTGAAGAAGCAGTACCATTTTAGAGAGAAAAAGTCTCCTCAAGCATTCTATTGAAGATAAACACATAACCCCGTAATGGTTTTTGAGCAGGGTCACAACCCTGACCCTGTTGCTCCTTCAGTGATGATTTAGCTAAAGGGAAGTCAGACCTCTTGCACACTTCTGAGGGAAGAGGCAAGTGGCAGGAAGCCAGTCACCACCATTTCCCATCCACCACTAGTTCAACCAGCTCTGAGGGAAGAGCTTTGTAAGGTTGTGGGCATCACGTGGGGGCCAGGGAGACATAGCAGCATCCGGTGGAACACTGCCTTTCTCCTTATCTACTGCACTAAGAAAGAGCATAGGACCACGTCCCCTGGATGGGGAGGCCTGGTGGCACACAGAGGAAGGACAGCAGGCTACCAAGAAGAGACTTGATACCCTATGAGCATATACAGGGGGAGGAAGTCCCCCCTCAGTCACAGTCATAGGAGAGGGGAGTAAGGGGAAAATGGGAGGGAAAGAGGAATGGGAGGGTAGAGGAATGGGATAACAATTGAGATGTAATATGAATAAATTAATAAAATGTATTTTAAAAATTCAACAGAGGGGGAAAAAAAGGAAGAAAGAGCATAGGCCTTAAGAAGCCTTACACTGGAAGGGCAGACCCATGTGACTGAATTGGAAGTGGCTGAGATGGCCCGCGCTCTTGTGCTACCACCTCTTAGCAATTTCCCTGAGTTGGCACCACTGCCAAGACTTAATGGATGAAAATAAACCACCTTATGAAACCAGCAGGCTCATATGTAGAAAGTAACTTAAAACAGGTGGAGGCAACACACAGTGTCAATTTCTGTGTGAGACTTGGAGCCTAGAACGGATTTATCTGCTAGAAATGAAAACTGACTCCTAGACTGCAATGCCCTCTGTCCAGTCTCCTTTAAATAATCTCGCATTATAAATTCATGACCATTTCTGCCAATTTCCTACTGCTAATGCTGACACAAGAGGTGTGTGAAAAACGTAAAAGCTGACATTCTTAAAAGCTGTGAATCCATTAACATGAAATCTAATTCAAGAAATGTCAAGCTTCCATATTAACGTTCCGGGGTTGATCTTTTTGTTGTTTTGATTTTTACATATTTGCTCCTCTCTAAGCTGCAAACTGATTTTCCTATCACTGGGTAATAGCGGGCACAAGAATAGATGAAATTTTAGTTCTGGAGTGTGAAAAGCCCCTTGTCACATAACTAGCAGTTGATAATGTAAACAATAATAAATTCATGGAAGTTTCTTGTTAACTTGCCACAGAATCAGGTCTGATATGTTCTTGTAGTTACACATTCATAAAAGTACAGGTAACAGTACAGTACATAAAATAGAAGTACACTCCAAAATATTAAACCATGACTTATATTTCAAAATGTTAATAGTCTAGGGAATCAGAGACATGGCTCAGGAGTTGAGAGAGGCTTTTGATCTTGTAGAGAACCCTTGTTTGATTTCCAGCACCTATATTGGGTGGCTTACAACCATCTGTAACTCCATATCCTGGCAACCATGTTCTGACCTCTGATGACACCAGGCACACATGTCATAAATATACATCTATGCATGACTCACATAAAAATAAATATCAATAAGTCTCTTAAAATATTAACTATTTTGTTTCAGTGACTAAAGGATAATATATCATGGGATAGCATAATTGCATCCTTTTCCATAATTTTTGGTATGGTCCTTAAAATGTTGTACATTTTAATGTTATAAAAAATTTATAATTGCCATAATGTTTATAACCAAATCACGGTCTGTAAACATAAAAATTAAGAAAGTATATAATATGATTTCGTTGGATTTCTTCCCTTATGTTCTGCCTCCTATTTGATTCCTTGATATAATTCAGTCACCAATAACAGACTCAAACTCTGATAAAGACCAATATATATCTTTGGAAGACTGGTCTACAGAAATACAGCATATTTTTAACACTATTATACACATGAGGAATGACTAAAATTACTATAGACTATAGTGAATTCTTCAAAGTAGTATAAAAATAAAAATAATGCCTTTTGTGTATACTGGTTGATTCATTATTTTTTCAATTAAAAAAATTTTTGTGTATAGATGTTATACTTAAATATATGGCATGTTTGTCGGTCATGGAGTCCAGAAGAGGGCATTGGTTCCCTTGGAACTGAAGTCACAGACAACTGTGAGCTGCTGTGTGGATACTGGGAATTTAACCTGTGTCTTCTGGAACAACAGCCAGTGCTGTTTTCTGCTGAGCCATCTCTTCCGCAACCTACTTTATTATATCTAAGATAAAACTCATGACAGGTCAGAAAAGAGAGCGAATGTGCTACCATTGAGTAGCAATAGCGTCTTGGTAGCATTTTGAGTGTTTGTATATAGAAAGAAATATGCTTATTTATGTAGGTGATCACACAAAGTGATAATATGTGTGCTTATTTTTCATCTTTATTTAGTATTTATTACTATTATTATTTTTCTAAAGTCTCTTTTCGTATTTTGACTTTATTTATAAATCATCAGCCTATGTCATGACTATTACCCTTTTTGCATGAGGTATGGTTTTAAAAGAATATTTTTTTTTTTTTTTTTTTTTTTTTTTTTTTGGCCTGGCAGCATCCCTCTTTCCACATGGGTTGCTGCGGCTCTCAGTTCTGGCGTTTGCAATTTCAAAGAACATCTTTAATTCCAGAAAACCATGTCACATGAGTTTTAGCAACTATTACAGTGCCTGTGTTCTGAACGACATGTCACTCATCCTTGCATGACACAGACTACACATTCTTTATAGCCAAAGCATCTTATTTCAGAAGAAAGTGTAAAATAGCTTAGGCTTTATGACTTATAAAATAAGGCAATTTGAATGAAAATTGTAAAATGTGAGAAGGAAGGCAAAAAATAGCATTGTTTTATGTATCAGTGCTATTCTTACTGATTAAGCATTATTTGGGATCTAAGTTACCTCGCCAAGAAGCAAAGCAAAATAGAGTGTTTTTGCAAAGTGTGTTCAAATGGAGGGTACAGGCTTTTCTCAGAACTTAATTGTGAATGGCCATATGTAGTTTTGTGATAGAGAATGTTGAATGCATGTTTTCTCGGTTCACTAATTAATCATGTGTTCAATTCATATGCCTGCAGACTTAATATATTTGATAGTGAGATACAGCTTTAGCTGGGAGACTAATGTTCCTTGGGTTCTATGTACAACTCTGTTCTTTATTCTTATACCCTGTCTCAATCTGTTTCTCCATCTGCCTTATCTAAACTGGAAAACTGAGGGAAATTTTGATTATTTATATGAGGTTTATGGCTCTTTTGAAAAGTAACGTTTTAAATTAAACTATAAATTTATCACTTCCCCTTCCTGTCTTCCCTCCAATCTCTTCCCTGTCTCCTTCCTCAATTCTTTCTATGTGTCCCACCCCTTACTCTCAAGTTGGTAGCATCTTTTGGATTATTGTTGCTACATATATGTGCTTAAATATATAAACACAATCTCCTACATCTATTTAATGTGGCTTATGTGTATATGACTTCAGAGTTGAGAACTTTTGATATCAAGATAATTAAATAGAAACTATTTCACCAAAATTTGTTACTGGGTGTGGTCCTCACTATTATGCATCAAAAAGCAAGCTTCAAACTGTCAGAAGTCAAAGGGTGTCAGAACAGTCATTTCCTGGAATTTGGATGTCTTTCATCTGGAGCAGAATACTGGGGCTAGGTTATATTTGAGAATCACCAGGTGACACATTTTTAAAGTATGATACACAGGTCTATCTAAAATCAATCAAACCAGAGTCTCTGGGGCCAACACCTAAGGTGCAGCAGCCCCTGATTTTAATGTGAGTCATAAGTAAAGGAAGGCCTGCAGGGGATGCACAGCCACGGGGAAGTCATGTCCCTTTGTGTCTCACATTCCATCAGTCAGAGTCCTGAGAATAAGGGTTATACTTGTCCCAGTTATCTGTCCTGTAGACAGATGTAACTCCAGCTCTAGAGGATCCAACATCCTATTATGGCCTCCCTGAGCATTTGTGCATACATGGCCGGCACACACACACACACACACACACACACACACACACACACACACACACAAATAAAATAAAATAAAATAAAATAAAATAAATATTTCCAAAATTAAAATCTTGCCAAAAGTAGGCCATTTTACTTTTAAAATGACATGCTACATCTTGTATCCCTTTCCGTGCTGCTAGGCACACTTGGCTAAAGACTTAATACTATAATCTTAACTGTACGTAGGTCAGTACCCAAATGACTGTTGGGTCCCAAGGCAATGACAAGAGGAGCGACAACAACATTCGCATGGGAGAGTCTCCTGACTGTAAGAGTGTGTCAGGGGAAAACGTCACCGTGACATTGAAAATGACACACTCTGTGAAGAATGGGAGCCATCTAAAGAGTGGGCTTTCCACACTGGGGATCCACAGGCACATCGTGCGGAAGAATAATTGAGACTTGGAGGTCTCCAGAACTCCCAGTCTCAAAACGCAATGTGTTATATACAAAGCTGCTGTTTAAGTTGAAACTTTCCCTCAGCCACACAAAGCAGAGATGGATTTAGCACTGTAAGTTTAATACTGACTCCAAATATAAAAGGAAAGCCAGCGTCCTTGGAGTACAGAAGAAAGAATTAATCAATACAATATAGCAGCTTCTTAACAACAAATGCCATCCCTCTGACAGGATCTGCAGCTACAAAACTCCCAATTGAAACATGGACAAATTACTGCCTGTGATCTATGTTTCTATGCCCACAGTCTGAGAAATAATCGTGCTTTGTGATTCTGAAAGCCAGGAAGGCTCAAAATGCCAGTGTTCCAAACAAAATAATAATGGTGTGAACAATAACTATTTAAAAAATCTGAAAGACTAACTTCAAAGAGTCAAAAGCAAAGGCTGAGATCACTGGGCTCTCTCGCTATACATCATGACCTAAGACTGATGACCCCAGTACCCAAGTAAAAGTTAGGATTAGATGCTCGAGCCTGTAGCCCTAGCACTGGAGAGAAGAGGTAGGCAATCCCGATTGCCTCCTGGCCTGAACAACAGGCTTAGGGTCACAAGAGTTCATGTCTCAGGCAATAATGTGGACAGCAATAGAGGAAGATGCCGGATGTCTTTCTCTAGCATCTACATGCATGCACATATGAACCAATATTGACACCAGGAAAAGCATGAATTTTTTGAGCTATGGTTTGCTTGCTTGCCTACATTCTAAATCTGTAATTTCTCAGTTAGGCAGTGGGGAGCATCTTAAAATTCATAATGTAGTCAAGTGGCCAATTGCTGTAATAGTTTCATAAAAATGATAGTTGTTATGATTAAAAAACTAATTATTCTATAGACTAAAATGAACTTGATTAACAGTGAAAAGGAAAGAATACAATTCAGACTACACATAGATTATTTTTTTTATCTTTCTTTTCCTTTATTTTTCTTTCATAGGTATAGAGATAGGGGTTGAAAAGAAAGAAGGTAAGGTATAGAAAAATAGAGGAATGATAGAACAAAAAGTAGATTATTAAATCTCCTCCTCAACGTAAGGCCTTAATTGTTACTCACAAATAAGGTTATTTTTAATTCATTGGTATAGAATGTTGTATATTAATGTAAAATAAGTTTAATTTTGATACATTAGTACGGAATTCAAATTTAAGATTATTCTTCATTATATATATATATATATATATATATATACTGTAAATGAAGTATTGTACCCATACAACTCAATTATAATACAAGGTTTACTTCCAATACTTTGAAAGCTACACATAGATTATAATAAGCTAAAAATAACTATACGGGGTGAATTATGTCATCTAAAGTCTAATTTTCACCTCTGAAATGTAGCATTTATACTCTATCCTTCCTCAGAAGTCCAAGCCAGTTGCCAAAGCAATTCACACAGATAATAAGAGGTCAAGGTTACCAAGGAAATCACAGAGCATCTTCAACACAATTTTCTTTGTCTCAGCTTGCTTGAGCCTTTTTGGCCTGGGCAACTAGATGTTCATCCCACTCGTTCAGAGTGCTGTTTTTGCTTTCTGACCTCTGAATAAGTAGCTTTTCTGCATAGTCACCTGGTGTCTTGTTTAGGTGTTCTGTTCCTTTTTCCGTCTTCTCCTCTCTAACCACAGACTGGGAAAGCGACACATATGAAATCTATGCCACATAACTCAAACAATGTTCTAGTTAGCTCATCCAGACACAGCTATTCTTTGAGCACCACGTGATTATTTGCATCTGCGGCCAATGTCAAACTAAGAGGCAGCTTCTCTCATCTCCGTGGAGGCCTGCAAAGACTGTGTTTCTGAATACACGTTCTCTTTCCCTCGTTCTTTTGTACCTGGGCAACACTGACAAGTGACCCACTCCAACCCCTGCTGTCTGGGTGGCCAGGCTGCATGCCCAGTCTGTCTCTGTCTCAGGTCTGGAAGCTCACACTTCAGTCGCCCTGGGTTTTTAACCCCAGCATCTTCTGCTCTTTCCCAGAAGACAAGGAACACAACAGACCCCTAAGTCTCAATCTGAGAACCAAAACTGCAAAGAAAATTACCTTTTCTTATAAGGATTTATCATTGAGTCAAAAATAGGGAATTACTTAAAACAATTAGCAAGCCAATTGATTGGGAAATGCCAGTGCTTATTCAACCCTACAGCAAACAACCACATACTGAGATTTTAGAACTGCTGTGGAAGACATCAGTAGAAGCACATGGCCTTCCTTCCTTTCTTCCTGTCTTTCTTCTTTCTTTCTTTCTTTCTTCCTTTCTTTCTTTCTCTTTTTCAAACTTGATTATGGCATAATAATTTTAAATTATCTATATTTTTAAGTGATAAGATGTGGTGGCAACTAAGAGTACTTTTTAAACACAAGAGGCAAGGCCACTATGGAGTCCTATGGTCCCTCTCTGAAGACACACCAAGTGATCTCAGTAGTAGACACTCAAAGAAGTGCCCCTCACCCTAAAGCTTTCTACTCATGACCCTTTGGAGAAGCCCAACGGCTGGTCCTGGGATGCTGTGATCCTCATCAGGAATCTAAATCTAAGATTCCAATCTGAGAATCTCAGGACAAAACCCCAAAGCTCTGCAATGCCTACCCAAGCAAGAATTTACAGAGGGGGGAGGGGAGCAGCTTTTAGAGAAGAGAGAAATACATAGTACACAGGCTGTGAATCTGCTGCCACTCCTACAGCCAAATTATGGGAGGGCATCTGGAAGATGAAAAAAAAACTCAACATTGTCCTAGATCCTTCCTTCAAATAACCAGAAACAAACTTATCTACATCCAGAAAATGTAAATCCCAGACAGAAGACATTCAAACAGAGTCATTGAATCCACATGGGCAGTAAGACCCATCAGGCTTATTGTAACTGACTACATTTTCTCCATCAGTTTATTTAAGAATGCTAAAAAATAGATGACTACGTAAGAATGCTGGGAAAACTCTTTCATAAGGCTACATCAAACATCTATTGATGTTGGAAAAATACTTGAAAATATTTTTAAAGTGTGATGTGGCCTAGGACAGTTCTGTTACCTCAACAAGGGAATCAGGAAAACAGGTGTTTCTAGAATGATGAAATTAAATAGGGTCAACTACAGGAGGAAATAGAGGAATTAGAAGAGAAGTAATTATTTTTGAAAAATCCAATGTCTGTATCTTAGCATCACAGGTCAGAGTGACCCTGTCCTTTAACTAAATGCTTAGGGACAAGACCTTTAGAAGCAGTAGGGCCTTTCTTGTTGCTCAACTGAGTGCTGACTCACTTGGTAAACAAGGAAGGGCTTAGTTGCCATGGCTCTTTGACCTAAGCAAGAAGACTTTGGATGAAATTGGGCAAGTGGACTTGTCCCATCTGCTCACATCTTATTCCATGGCCTTTGGGTGACCACTTGCAAAAACCAAACACTCTCCAAAAAACACTGCTTTGAATGAGGACTAGCACATATTAATAGACCTAATATGATCTTTTTGACAATTTAAGCCACAGACATGCTGAAGTCACACAGTGTGTAGAGGCAGATGTTTACAAGCCTGAAAATTCTAAGCTCCATTCTCAGACTCCATAGTGGCAGGAGTGAACTGACTATTTGTCTTTCAACCTTCACATGAACACCATGCCTGTGCATGCCCCCCACACACACACTCAGAGAGAGAGAGACAGACAGACAGACAGAGGGAGAGAGAGAGAGCAGAGAGAGACAAAGAGAGAGAGAGAGAGAGAGAGAGAGAGACAGACAGACAGACAGACAGACAGACAGACAGACAGGCAGAGACAGAGACAGAGACAAGGACACAGAGCCAGAGAGACAGAGAGACAGATAGAAAGAGACAGAAAGGAGAGAGGGAGAGAGACAGAGAGGAACAGAGGTAGAGAGACATAGAGAGACAGAAATAGTATATAAGCAAAAAATAAGAACAGAGGCAGTTTTAATTTTAGTTATGCTCAAGTGTTGATACAACTCTCCATTTTCTCTTCTTCAAGAGAACAGTATCTTGCACACATTTGCCATTCAACCTCGGTTCTCCCCTAGAAGCTTCAGAAAACCGTCTGCACTTACCAACTAACATGAATGGTGCCACCTACACCCCAAACATTTATTTCACCTCTCTGTATGACAGCAGAAATCCTACACAGGAGTCAAAGGCTTGCTCCTTTTTTATTCAGTCTGAAAAATATCATGTTCTCAGCTGTTTTCAAAGTTGAGTTTGTCTCACAGATTTTGAAAAGCTTCCATATGATTGTATCCATATGATTGTCAACTCCAAGGAACAGTATTAGCGCCTGAAGTAAGAAGCATTCTGCGGCTTTCAGATCACACTCAGAATGACAGCTACACAAGTCCCTTACACTACTTGTGTACACCTGAGAAAAGCCCAGCGGCTTGGGTACACTGATGCCGTGCTTTCCTGTACGGAACATATTGAAGCAGAGCCCTCTGTCAACACTTGGCATTGCAGGCGAGGATCCTCCATCTATGCAGCTCCAGAGGGATTCTCAGTGTGCTGAACTCTGAAAGGAAATTCAGAAAATTCACCACCTCATCTCTGAGGTGTGAATATTCCGATCATTATCTCTTAGTTACCATGTGCCGGCAGAGCAACTGCTGCTGCTGCTGCTGCACAGGGAACTGCCATAGCAATTCCGAATGTAATGAGCTCTTCTACCACCTTCCCCCACAAGGGAAAGAGGAGACACGGGTGCCAACATTTGTGGGAAAAGTTATTAGAATTCTGCCTTCAATCCATCACTTATCTTCTGGTAGGAAGCAGCGTGTCTTTGTTGTTTTGAACAAAATAAAACTTAACTACACAAAAAACCCAGGTTTAAATATTTTTCATTCACAATTTTTTATTCTTATTGTTGTTATGGGATCTGTTTCTTTTAAAATAAAATAAATAAAATGTGACTGTTATCATCAAATACAATGAAGACAGTTTAACTTTATTTTTACTTCTCATATCAGAAAGCAAAATCATGACCAATAGTAATCAAAGTTTTTATTTGGGGAGGCTGTGTTAATAATTACTGATTAGTAATGTTGTAACCACTAACATATATCAACACTGCTTATTTTCCTTCTTAGTTATTTCTTCATGCTAGATATCCTGGGATCAGTATTTGTCTAAAACTGAACCAGCAGTATAGCACCAGCAGTCTGAACCCAAACTTAATTTAATGGACACATATGTGTACTTGTGTTTATGAAGAAAGAAACATGGGTAAATAAGCATAGGAAAGCATATGGAAAAAGAGAGGGGAGGGAGGTAAAATGTCACCAACATTGACACATCAGTGTTAAAGACTGAAACACATCAATGAGCCAGGCTTTGTGGCCATATCTGTGACAGGAGCATTTCATAGGGAGGGCTGGCACTGAAAATATTATGAATTCCAGGTTACTCTGGGCTACATAGCAAGGCCTTCTTTTTTAAAAAAGTAAAAACAAAACAAAACAATCTAATCTGCAATCAGCATGTATTATTAATAAAAAGTATTTCCCATAGTTTCCTAGAAAATTCATAAAAATTCCTAAGAAGAAAACAAAGTCACCACCCAGAAAACTAGACATCAAAAGCAGTCGAAAAATGACAGATTCATTTGTACTGTGTGTCTTAGTATGAGCCCATTTCCTGAAGAAACACATTTTAAATTATTTTAAAGTTTTAAAATTTTTATGTCGTATCTTGCTATTACTTTATTCCTGATTCACCTACAAGAAAGGAGGAATTCAAAAAGTAAAGATAATATTAAAAACAACAAAAATGAACAGTATTCATCAATATTGAAGAAGTTTAAAGATATACATAACATTAATTTATTTTGCCTCATGCAAGAAATAGTATTTGGAAGCCTGACTCAGATGTTCATTTTCCAAACCATGTAGAAGAGACTAAAGGCAGCAAATCACAATACATGCTTTAAGTGTAACATATCTCTTTACATAAACCACCCATGTGGTGTCGTAGTTTAGTGTCTTAGCTACCTGGAAAGCTTCATAACAGACTATCGTACATGGGGCAATTTGTGAATGACAGGAGCTTTTTTTCCCTCACACTTCTGGTGTCTTGGAACACTGGGATACTTTTCTGTCTCTCAGAATGGACATGAGGAAAAGAGAGCTTGCCGAGTCATTTGTGATGTCACTAATCTTATTGATGACTTTCAAGACACATCCACTAACCAAAGCTCTCAAATCCCAATGCCAACACATTGACCAATAGAATTCCAATATAAATTTTGTTTGAAAAAATTTTGAGGCAAGCATCTCTCTATGTAGCCCTAGGATAACCTGGAACTATGTAGACCATGCTCACTGAGATCTGCTTGTTTCTGCCTCACAGTGCTGGGATTAAAGGCATGCTCCACCATACCTGGCTTGGAGTAAATATTCAACTTATATCATCTAGAAGTTTTTAAATGCATTTGATTGCAATGCTACTTAATCTGTCACATGACCCAGAAAAGGAAGGAAGACATGTGTACTATGATTATCAAAGCAATGATGATAGAAAAAAGGAACTTTAGACCACTCTGACCTATGGATATAAGCAATATTAGTAAGCTGAAGTTAGACATATGTGATGGGAATTTGATCCAGTTGGAAGGCAAACACTGAAGAAGTGCCTAGAAGCTATAATTAGGTGCACCCCAAATGACAGTCCTTTAAGGCTTTTACCTAAGAACAGGTGGAGTCTTCTGAGTGGCCAGTGTTTCACAGAACTCATTCTCCAACTCGCCACACATGGCAGGCCAGTCATTGGTGATACAATTTACAGTTGGTTCCGGTTTAACCCAGAACATGGGATCAGAATTGCTGGTGTGGTAGCCCATGAAGATGACTTCTAACAAGATCCCTAACTGCTTCTACTCACAAGTAAAATTTTAAAATAACCACAGCATCTAAATAATGGTTCTTCCCATGTCTGTCATCAAAAGGAATAATACCGCCACTTGCAATACTAATGTTACCTAATTTGGAATTAAAAACTAACCCAAAATGCTATTTTTATAGGGTCAACATCTTTTGGTTTATTTACTGTTCTAATCTATCAGAGTGTCATGTGCAGTTTTAACACAATATTCCTAGAGAATTTTAAGTATTATTTTAATATATTTACCTCTGATGCTACTCTACTTCATTTCCCATTATCTTTCTGTGAAGTCTTATTCTCAATGATATAGTGCAGACTGATTTAAGGAAAAAAAGAATTTATAAAGTGTCCTTTATCATTGTTTTTCTATTTACTACATTCATTTAATTTTCTCATATAATTGCAAGTACTTTAATGCCAATTCTATGCTTTTAAATGGTGAAAGAGTGATCTTGTAGTTATTTTTGATGTCATGGCTTAAGTCAGTTATAGCAGTATTAGCCAAAAGCTAATTAACTGGAAACATGCAGGCAAGAAGTTCAAGGTCATTTTGTTAAAGAAAAATGTTCTGACATGCTGTTGGATATATTATAATAAGAAGTCATAATTGTATACAACATTTCAGTGGCCTATTTTTACATGTAAAAATCAACATTTATTATTGATATGACTATTCTCATAATTTAAAAACATTTTTATTAAACATATATTCACAGAATCAATTATTCAGTGTTCCTGTATTACCATCCAGTTACTCAGAGTGACAGAAGTAGTAACTTTATGTTAATTTACCTAGTGACTCCTAACAGTGGGAATACTAATAGTAAATATATTAGCGTGGCTTAGAATATCTTTGTTGAGAAGGTGGTTGATGATAACTCTCTGACCTTTGCTGCAGTAACAATACGTTGAAAATGACAAAAGTGTTCTTTCTTGTTCTTTTTTACTTTAAATCGGAAAGAGAAACCCTGAACCTGATCTTTCCATGAATTATGAATGTTCTTTACAGAGACCATTCTCTCTTTCATCATTTCCTCATTCACCGTCTTCTGAACAACTCGCTACACTAGTTCCACTCAGGATCCATACACCACTCTCATCCTGAGTCATCAAAACCTTGTGCAGGTTTAATGGCATCCTGACAAAAACACTGAAAGCCTATTCCCATATTCCCTATGTCTCTTTAAAGAAGCAGTCTGTCCAAATCAAAGTTTTGTACAGTAAACCAAAAATTTAAAAAGTCAATGTAACATGTATAACAAAGTTGAGAGAACATATCACCGAATCAAACTGGACTATCTTCGGACTCTACGATTCTTACTTTCAGTGAGGTTCGGTAGGACCGTTCCAATCCTTATTCTAGCTATCTTTCCAAATTCCAGACCATAATTACCTTATGAAGATGTTCCCAAATTAAAACTGACATTCCCATACATGTATTTATGTGTTGACTATATTTAACCCATCAATGTTTTATATTGTCCCTTTAATGTTAGTAATTATTAAAAATATATATTCAGAATCACTATATGTAGTACTGTATCGTATGTAAAGTTCTAAACATTATCAATTAAACAAATAATATTATTCCATATATTCATAATGATAAGAACCTGTATCAAAATATCACCAGGGTCACATTTAGATTGCTAGATTTCGGGTGTTTTTATTTTCTTTACCAATAATTAATAAACATTTAGCCAGTTTTATACACAGAATGCATTTTTTGAATGGAGCATGCAGAATCCTTATTGGTGATAACAAATGTCATCAACAATATCTTAAGGTTGAAAACAGTACATATTACATATATCTGTAGTTCTGTAAAGACTCATAATGGGAGACTCCCCAAGGACTTAGGTGTTTAATAAGACTTTTGTGGCCTGTAGAATAGAGCAGAAAAGAAAAGAATCATTTTACTCTTATCTTCTCAATGGGACATAAACACTAACCTGTCAACATCTCACTTAAATACCAATCAAGTGAAGATGTCAAGGCAGTGTTTTTCACTAAGGAGATATATGTCTACTTTACTAGGGTGGGAGTGAGGCTTTTAAGCCAATTTGAAAATGGTTTAAATATAAAACTATTGTTTTATATTTTTATTATATATTTTATATATAATAAATAAAATAAAATAAAATATATTATATTTTATTATATATAAAACTATGAGGGAAGGCACAAATGACAGCTACAATATAAGTGGTGACTAGGGATGCTAAATACCCCATAATATTAAATGTATACAGCTAACAAATGGATCAGTGGACATTCTAATAGTTCACATATAGAAATCTGGTTAGATTAACTATTTGTTTGTTTCCTATTTACAAAGGCTATATGAAAGAAAGTGAGATGATGCAGAAGGTAGAAATGCCTGTTATCAACCCTGATAACTTTAGTAAATCCTGGGACTCACATAATGGGAGCAGAGAACTGATGCTCACTAGTTGTTTTCTGACCTATAGACACGTACACATTGTAGTACATGTGTCCAAGCACACATATATATGTGCAGACAAGTAAATAAATACAGTAAACATTTAAAAATATGAAATGAATAAATCAAATAAATAAAACACAATGAACTGGAATTGGTGAGAATGAAGGCCTGTAGTATAGGTTGTAGGCAGAAAAGGTAGGGAAAGAATTTAGAAGAATCTTAATGAATCCAGAGCACAAGGTACTGTGGGCACAGATCACACAAGCAATGTGAACACAATGAAGCACTGGAAAACATAATGTGAAAGGGCCAGCTGTCTCTATGAGACAACGAGGATTCCTTTATGTAATTAGCTGTATAGAGTAAATCATCAATGCAGAAATCTCTGCTTTGAGATTCTTCATTATCAGCTGTTTATTGTACTGTAAATTATTATAGGATAATGTATGCAAGATGTTAGCTTGATATTCAGGCTTGTACTTCTGAAACGAATGCAACTGTCAAAAACCAGGAGCAGGCGAGGAGAGAAAGTCTGTCAGCAGAGGCAAGGGAGCAGGTTTTTCCCATCTTGCATTGCGAATCTGTAATGGTGTCGGCTTGTTAAATGAAAACAGATTAAGTTGTTTTCTTCTAAAACATCACCAGTAAAGGCACATGGGTAGATGTTGGACAGGCTTTCCTGAAAATTACAGGAAAACCTAGATCTCTTTTAAAACAAAATTATACTCAGAAATATGTGTGCCTTGATAATTGCTGGAGACGATGAAAGCATGCACCTCCCCCTGTAGAGAATGGCAGGGAATTGAAAGTCTGACCTTAAACCCACTGAATAACAGGACCAAAGCTCAGTGAAGTGCCACTTTATTGTTATGTGGCATAATGATAATGCACAACAAAGCAGAGAGCAAGCATGAACAAACAAACAAACTCTGATTCTTTCTGGGGCCTTGAGAAGGATGCCTGCTCATGACCTCATTAATGTAGTTTGTTCCCAGCACTAAAGACACCCTGTAAAGAGTACACCCTAATGAAACAGCTCCAGACACATGGCAGGCAGGAAACTTCATTTTCTTGCATTTAGTATTTACCAAGCACACACACCCCTAATCTTTACCAGAGTCTCAAAAGTACTCTCTCTACTTTTAAACATAAAGGAATTCATAGGTGGGGAGAGAGGTTCAGTTTGGAAAGTGTGTGGCACCTGAGTTTGGATCCACAGCACACATACATAGGCCTGTAGTCCCAATAATTCCAGCACTCAGTAAACAGAAACTTGAGGATCCCTTGGCAAGTACTTGGCCTGTCTTGAGAAATCAGTGAGCTGTAGGCCAGTGAGGAACACTTGTTTCAAAAAGCAATCCATTGGTGAAGACACCTGATGTTGACCTCTGACCAGAAAATACATGTACACACATGTATACAATTGCAAGCACATGTGCACAAATACATGAACACATATATTCACACATACTCATCCTTATCCACCAAGAAATTCATGTGTGCAAAATTCAGATGCCTGTTTCATGGTCTATGGAATTTATAGGGGAGATAAACCCAAACAGATGGCTTGCTACAAATAAATCATCTGCAAATAAGTGCTCTCAACAATTCTCCAAAGTGCATATTATTATCCTCATGTGAATTATGAGATAATTGAGACCACAAGTAAAGTGTAGAACACAAACAGTTAATAAGTGGCAGGTTCCAAACCTGTCTAGCAAATTTGAACGCCTAACTTGAAATGCCTGACAGATAAATGTCAACACCAACACACTAATCTTTTCTACCATGGTATCTGGTCCTCAATGCACAAGTTTTTCCCACTATTTAAACTTCTGATGGTGAGAGCCTCCTAGTAGACTCAGGTCTGGAAAACATGGCTGGCAGGCCTTGCCCTTGGCCTAGCTTTTGCCCTCCCCTCACACTTGTAAACTACAAATTACATTCTTAAAGCAAGCACCTAAGGTTTCTTCCATTAATTGGCCAGTTCCTCCTCCTGACAGTGACAACCAAGGCCCAGATATCAAAGTCTTGAAGTCCAGCAATCAAAAGCCCCACTTGGCTCAACTAACATGCCCAACCAAAATATACCACCACATCCTGGCTCATTTAAACACAGACTTCCCCCTTCTCTTTCCTTAAAAATGACATCTGCATGATCCATTTGCTGCAGTTTTGTTCTACCTGAGTCAGAAAGGAATTGAGTTAACTTTTTATCCCTGCTTAATAAACGAACTCTGTGAAAACAGGTGTTTGGGCATGGTTTGTGCTTCATCCAGGTCCAGGAAGGAAGAAGCACTGTCTGTGTGGAGGTTTCTTTTTCCTTTTTCCTTTTGGTAAAAATTTATTTATTTATTAATTCATTCATATTACATCTCAATTGCTATCCCATCCCTTCTATCATCCCATTCCTCCCTCCCTCCCTTCCTCCCTCCCACTTTCACCCTACTCCCCTCCCCAATGACTGTGACAGAGGAGGACCTCCTCCCCCCTGTATATGCGCATAGGATATCAAGTCTCTTCTTATTAGCCTGCTATCCTTCCCCCCCCCCCCAGTGCCACTGGGGCTCCCCATCAAGGGGACATGGTCAAATACGGGGCACCAGAGTTCATGTGAAAGTCAGTCGTGTGTGGGGTTTCTTCAGATGACATGAAACTAGCACACTTAAATATGGAAGGAGCTGCCATCCAAACCATCCAGGGTCACCTAGTAAGGCAACAGGAGTTGCTCTTAAGGGATAGAGGGAGGAATGCCTCTAATCTTTTCAAAACCACCCGGAATAGGCTGCAGTTGAGTTGTCTATCAGGTTTTGTTGTTGTTATTTTGTTTTTGTTTTCTGAAATTTAAAGTCCATCTAAAGTGGAATCTCCTTAAGACACAAGGTGTTTACACAAGGTGAAACAACAGGATGTTCTCAGAGCAAGTGAAACATTCCATCTGACAGGGACCTTAATAAATTAGGAAATAAACACAACCCAAAGTAGCTTCCAGAAATTCCTGAAGCCTACCAGAATCTCTAAGATTCTCTTTCTCAAAAAATATATAAGCTGCAAGAACTGCTGAGCAACACTCAGACAAGCCCAGTGGCTATGAGGCTCACACTACTACAGCCACCTTGAAGAAACAAGAGATCAATCAGCCCAGCTGCATGGAAGACACAGAGTCAAGCTCAGATCTTCCAAGCAGCAAGAGCAGCCAAGCTGCCTGAAAGAAGCTCAGACAAGCTGAACCATCTGCAAAAGATGCTTTTCAACCTGTTCGCTGTCCCCAGGTTTCAGGTTTCCAGTTTTTGTGAGCTGTCAACTGAACTGGGCTGGGCGTTGGTGATGCAGCTGTCTTTGAGCCATTTCTGTGGCTGTATGTAACCCCACAGCTTGATTACTTACTTACTCCAAGTATCCCCTTACCCATATTTCTATAAGTGACTGCTCTCCCATATACTATAAGGTAACCCTTCTCCCATATTCCTATAATATTGGAACGTGGTCCATGAATGAAGTTGCGTGAGAGGATTTCTGAGACCATTTGGGAAAACTCCAAGTAAACATGACAAGGCATCTTTTAATCTCTGTTCCTCCATGACATGAGTAGTTCTTGGAATGTGCTTCCCTGTTCCTTCCAGGTGTATCAATAGGAGTGGGGTTTACTTTTGCTTATCATCTGTCATTATTATTCAGAATGATGTTTCCAAGCATGAGTGAGGTGTCCTTGTGACTATATAAAGCTTTAGTTACTAGGACCTTGTCCTGGTGACTGCATAAGCCTAAACTCATATGACCTTGCCATCCTAATTGTATACAACATAAACTCATGGGACCTTGCCCTTGTGACTCTGCATAACTTGAATTCAAATGAACTTTGCTTACATGACTTTGCTTAGCCTTCAGAATGCCTTCAGTATATAAATTGTCTGATACCCTGAATAAAGTTGGCTATTGAAAAAAAAATCCAGTTCTTATTTTTAGGATCCTCTGGGTCCATGTCACCAAATAGAGTGGTAACGCTGCAAGCAAGCCCAATAAAACTCATTGTTTCACCCAATTGGATCTCAGTGGTATCTATACTTTGGCCTGTTAGGCTCATGTCCCCCACAGGGACAGTGTTAAAAAAAAAAAAAAAAAGAAAGAAAGAAAGAAAGAAAGAAAGAAAGAAAGAAAGAAAGAAAGAAAGAAACAGTTGTCTGTCAATAAATCTGGAAGAGGTTCCAGACTAATTATTTCACTCTCTGTGTCAATTTCCTCCACAGAGTGTCAAGGTAACACAAGTGGCTTTGATTTTGACGTGTTTGTACCTCAGCTTGAGGCCTTAGCCTATTTTCTACTAAGAAAAGGAACTGAGAGATCCTTAAGATATTATTTTCCTAGTATTTGATTGGAATTGTCATTCCTGGGTGTATTGTTTTATTTGTGGTAACAACCAGTCCAAAGCATGGTAACATTTAAGGATAGTTTATTTGGCTCATGGTTCTAAAGATTTTGATGAGCAAAGACATTATGCTGGCATCTTCTGGCCATATGGCAAAGATCCTCCAGCAGTGCTACAAAGGGCACGTGATGGGGGCGTACGCTAGCTTGGGTTTCTGTGAATTTCTCATGAAGCCACTGGCCCTACTTTGTAGGCCTCACCTTCGTAACCTCACATAAGGAGAATTTCCTCCCAAGTGTCCCACCCACATATGTTATTACCATATAACTTTGAGCTGTAGCGCAATAGTGGAGCATATGTTTAACATCCGTGAGGAGTCAATCCTCAGTACTGAAATATAAATGGAATTTGAGGCTTAAATTTTGGATGCACAGACATCTATGGTATTCATACATATAGGACTTTATTTCTTATTTTCATAAGCCTCTAGCTAATTCAGAATGCTCTGAAGAATGAATGGAGGCTTAGAAGGGAAAACAAACTTAGAGTGGAGGCACACACAGCATTATCTCAGCTATGTGTTCCTACTAAGTAGATATGGCATGCATGCACAAGAAAACAGCCAAAGCTCAGGAATTTGTACGGCCTGATATTGAAATTGGATATTTTTAAACTGAAGAAACTTGTTAATTGAGAAAAGAAAATGAACAGGAAATAACTAGAGAGTGCACGAGTCAGAGTAAAAGTTAGAGTTCATAAATCTGAAAGTCACTTCCCTGGGAGCATTTCCTTTGACGTCACTTAAGTAGAATTTATTCAAGAATCGAAAGTGCCCCCCCCCCCAGAAAGTGGGCTTGCTGGACTTGAAAGTGAGGGCCATGCACAATTTCAGCTGGTGTGTTTGCAGATAATTTCCTCAAATTCTATTGCATGTTTGATTCCTTCAGCACACTGAACATGGCTCCCTAGTGAGACTGAAAAAGTCGGAACAGTAAGCTGTGAGGTTCTCAAACATTATATGTTCCTGTGGTGATCTAAACAAAGGCCTGTGGAAGCCAGCTAGGGCATGAAGGACAGCCTAAAGAAGAGTCCATCTGAGTTCAACTGGGTGAAGCGGGGCTGCTGACAGCAACATGAGTGAGTTGGGAAGCTACATTGGGGAAAAGCTGATCCAAGTAGGGGTGACAACTCATAAAAGCAGGGTCTCTGGAGTTCCACCATTAATTAACATTTCCATCTCTTATCTAATCTAGCAATGTGTGAAGCTGGGACAGGGCTGCAGGGATGCAGGACAGAAGGAAGTAAGAGGCTGAACCCTCAGGTGAGGTTTTGATGTTCCTCATACACCTTCTAAAAAGAAATGTTAATGGGGTTGTGAAGGTCTAAGGTATAATCACAGCTTCTGTGGGCTGATAATTCAGAAAGAGGCTGGAGGATAACAGACTGTCATCCCATTTGCACAGAAAGCTGCTCTGAGCTCTGTTGTTTCTCTTCTGCACATGGAACAAAGGGATATCTTACACCCAGACCCAGGGCCCAGAATCTTAAAGCACTTGGATGTGAAACACAAAAGCAGAGGGGAAATAGAAAGGGCCCGATTAATTTTTCTAAGCTTTTCAGAAGCCATAGTTCATGGTGGTAAAGTGATTTTCATCTGACTTTACTTTGTTAGTGGGGACTCTGGGGAAATTGTGAGGAGCAGGCATTTTCTGCATTTCTGTAGAAGAGATGGTTCCCATCCTTAAAGTTCTGGGAACAAACATTCCCCTCCCTCAACCCTCAGTCTCCAAATTTGTCTTTAAGGTGCCTTCAACTGGGAGATTCCATAGCAATTCCAGTAGATGGATTTTACCATAATTATGTGGACCATTTGTTTTTAAGAGTTTGATTTCTCCTATAAAGGAGAGAGAGAGAGAGAGAGAGAGAGAGAGAGAGAGAGAGAGAGAGAGAGAGAGAGAGAGAGAGATATCCACATAAGTAAAAGAGGAGAGGGCTAAATCTATCTTTTGGCTTCTAAGTGCTTTCTCTTAATTACGTATCAAACTATGATATAGAGTGTCATTCAGGAGGCAGAGGAAGTTCTTCTTAAAATTTGAAGCTGTTAAGTAGTGAGTTTGGCAAACAAGTTAGTTGGAGGTTTTTTTTTTTTTTTTTTTTTTTTTTTTTTTTGTACTGTAAATGCTCTATTTTCTAACAATAACAAAAGAAGTTGAAGGCAGACATTTGAGATAGGTTTCATCCTACTGGGCTGGAAGGAGTTTAGGAGACGTTTCTCTATTAGTTACTTCACCTGTTGTACTACAGACAAGCCAACTTAAGAGAGGAAGGCTTGACTTCTGTCCAAAGCGTGAGGGCGAGCCCATCATGACAGAAAGGCAGGGCATCAGGAGGGTATGACAGCTGGTCACATTGTAGTCACATTCCAAAAGCAGAGAATGAATGCTGGTGCTCAGCTGGCTTCAGCTTGATGTTTAGTGCAGACCTCCAGTCTATGGGAAGCTGCTACTCCCATTCCGGGGTGAATCTTTCCTCCCCAGTGAAACTTCTCCAGAAACACCTTTACAGACACATCAGAATTTGTGTCTTAGGTGATTCTAGCCCAGGCAACATGACAATGGATATTTAACCATTATAGCAGGGCAAGTGGTACTTACTTTTATATTATTTCCCTCTTTATAATAACAGTACAAATTCACCTCGCTTCTTGAGCTACATGGCCAAGGAAAACACCAATGGCCAAGGACTATCATCCTGTCCTGTACCTTTATATAATGCCCCTCATAATTCCTTATTTTTTCTAATTAAATATAATCATTTTAAAATTGAAAAATAAAAGCTACACACACACACACACACACATATATATATACATACATATATATGTGTATATATATATATATATATATATATATATATATATATATATATATATATATATATATATATATGTTCATGGTGTTAGTAATCATTTTAATGTATGGACACATTGTTGTCATGCATCCCTGTTTCCTGTTCTTTCTCATTTGTTCTGGGTTGCAGAGGGGTGCCAACATGTCAAAGGGTACCTTTGTGAGGTCCTAAACACTCAGAATATTTTAAGTAGCCATCAAGGCTCACATTAACTGTTGAGGCCTGAGCTTTTATGACACACTAAAACATGATAATTTGGACGTCTCAAGAGAAACAGGGTTCCCCCAAGGGCCTGACGTTGGGCAGGTAGCATGTAAGCGCGATCAGAAGAAGACAACTTGTTTACTACTCAGCTCTCTGCTCACTCCCAGCTTGGGTTTTACTAGAGAGTCTATGTAATACATGAAAGCATATGTAAAATTTTCAAAGTGAAACAATTGTCAATTTTGTGGATGATGGCTTATGCCTATTCCTGAATTTCTTCCTGTTCCTAGCACCCAATAACTCTAGTCTTAGAAAAAAAAAAAAAAAAACCACTGTTATTATTACTGTAAAGTACCAAGGATATGAAAACCTAGAAATACATACTAGGGGAGCTTGCTTTCCTTTTAAGCCTTCCAAAGGCCCTCTCTGGGAGACATTAAATGAAGCCTGTGCTTTCCCACTTACCCTGTCCATCTCCACATCAAACAAAGAGAATCCTGTCTAAAACTCATCTCTCTTCAAGCCCACACTCAGCTATGCTGTTTTATGTGAGTCGACCACGTCTTTTTCTGATTTTTTCCCCTCTCAGTCTGTTCATTGAATAAATGTGTATCCCAAGGAGAAAGAAGATTTAAAGGATCAAATTTGGGTTTTTGTATTTGGGAATATTTTCAGAAGCCCATACCACACTAGGCCATTTGGTTAAACAAAGAGCCATCTTGTTTCTAGGTGCCCTCAAAAACCTCACACATGCGTCTCTGACTCGTTTTACTTCTGAGTTTATGTGACATGAATAGTAAGATATGAAAAAAACCTTAAACAAGGTATGGGGGCTAACAAAACTTGAAACTCACACATTTATTTGTGGGCTCCAGAAGGCCAGTGCCACAGTTATTCTAGGTGGTAATTGGCTCTCCCAGGAATCTGAAATTGAGGGAGCTGAGTAGCAGGAGATGTAGTGACTTGGGTATGTTGTTTGCTTGTTTGATTTTTAACTGATGTACATTGTGATTCAGTGCTGGACACATATGATAGCCATGTCTACTGGTTTCTGGGAGGAATCCTAGTACTTAGGCAGTAGAGAGTTCTTGGCAAGTTGGACATCAGCATGGGCTGACAGTGAATTCCATGCTACCTGAAGCTAGTGACCCTACAGACTACTTTCTCTGAGGGCAACTTTCCAGGCTGGTACTGAGTGTTATCAGCAAGGGCCTCGACTGATAGTGGTGGACTGAGGGGCCAGAATTAAATTGGTGCTGGCTGGCCAGTGCTGACAGTTTCTTGGTAGCAGCTAGGGCTGATGGCTCCTAGCAGGGGCTTCTCCTGATGTTGGCAAGCATCTAAAAAGAAACAATCAGCTATTTCTACTGTAAATCCTAAAGGTACTCATCTACTCATTAATAATTTCTGTTAAATCATGCCAGGAAACCAAG
This sequence comes from Acomys russatus, assembly GCF_903995435.1. Classification (NCBI taxonomy): domain Eukaryota; kingdom Metazoa; phylum Chordata; class Mammalia; order Rodentia; family Muridae; genus Acomys; species Acomys russatus. Next base: position 12,090,737 of record NC_067139.1, read on the forward strand.
GGCAAAATAAATATAAGAAATTAGTCACCTTGAATTTCAGCTTCAATGAGAGAGTCACATCAGCTAGTACTAATTGGGGTATTGTCTTTGCTCACCAAACTCAAAAAGTCCCTAGCTTTACTATTAAGAGTGTACCTTTTCTTAACTTCAAAGTGTTCCTTAAGATTTTCTGCATCTTAGTCAATAGCAAAAACATCTTTTCCTAGCATTACTAAACAATCTCTTTTTCCCTAAAATTTTCTACATCAGAGCCAGTAGCAAAAACATCTTTACCTAACGTTGCTAAACAATCTAATTTTCCAAATTCTTTCTGAGGGTAGTGGTCATTGTTAGCAAATCTATGTCTTCGGGTAATTTTCAAGGGTGATAGTTAAATTATTAATCTGCTTCAGCAGCAATGCCTGAAAGAGATCTAGCATTGTTATCAATGCCAATGGCACTGCCCAGTGAGGGGCGAGAAGCCCCCCTTATAGTACTTACACAATTCATATATTAGGAGGGTTATGAGGTCTGCAAGGGTAGCAAGCAGAGCTATGAAGTCCTCTGGACACATAGTTCTTGGGGTTATGCCTTACCAAGACATATCCATCATGGGTATGCTAACTGGTGGGCCACATTCCATGAATTGTAGAGTCATGTGCTGTTCCTCTTGCACAGACCCCAGCAACCACCCCTGGTGGCCTATCCCTGTTCTTAGGTGGTGTAAAGGAGATCTCTAGTCTAAAGTTAATAGTGGCATGTATGTAACACTTCATCTTTAAAGGATTGAACAAATAGTCATTGTTAATGTGAGGAACACATTTACATGGCTTGTACTACAGTATGTTACGTTAATTCTATTTTGTGTTCCGTTATTATTAATACTTTGTTTTGTGTAATTTATAAATTAAGCTTTGTTATATGTATGTTGGTATAGACATATACACTACATGTATAGAGCTTATAACTATTTATGGTTTCTAACATCCATCAAGGGTTTGGAACATGTTCCTATGGAAAAGGTGGAACTGCTCTACCTAGAAGGAGAATGGCAATGTGATAGCATATAAATATGTTACAGATTTGAACATAATAAGTTATTTTTATACTGGGAGGATAAAGGCCCATGTCCACACATGTATCAGAAAAATACTGAAGCAGAAAGAGCACAAAGACCACTTAGAATGTATCACTGGCTGAGGACTGAATATGAGGCAAATCACCTCTGTTCCCATATCACTGACTAACTCAATTACATGGCAACCTCCGTGCTGGGAAATAAACCCCCAGAAGAAGGCCACGTAGTATCTCTGACACAGGAGAAACACTGGCGTCTGTCAGATTCCTGTTCCACTTGTGGCAAGAGTCTCTTCATATTGCTCCAATTCTCCCGGGGAATTGGATCAATTATCCCTAGCCTCATTTTATAAATGAGGAAACTAGGGCTCCAAATGGTTAAGTGACTTGCCCAAGGTCACAAAGTTAGTAATTTGACAATCAGACTATAATCTCGGCACTTTCCCCCCAAAGCTTTGCCCTACTTATAATCTAATTAACCTTTCATTTTCCAAGTTTTCCTACATTCAGGAACTGAAATTAATTTTCATTTGCCTACTATATGGCAACTGTATTACATTTCATTTTCCCAAGTACAAAATGAATACTACAAGGAGTCTACCCTTCGAGTCTCCTACTTTTTAGTTTCTATACACTGTCTCTCAGTCTCTCTACCTCCTTTATGGTCAAAGTGCACTGTACTCGCACTAGGCTCATTATTAACTCCAAGCACCAATGACACAGTGAACAGTCCAGTCATCTCATGTGGATGCTCATTCAAGATCATGGCCCTTGTCTTTTGCCAATGTTTCTGCTTTTAACTACCACAATCTCATGCATTTCTAAGTTTTCTTGTAATTCTGGTTACAGCTTTGGAATCAGCTTAGCTAACTTATCCATTTCTAACCAGTATTATCTTGGGAAGACCGAAACTCCTCCCATCAAAGTAAGAATTTTCAATAAAGGCACAAGTGAAATGTCATTTTAAGGACTCTTTAGTTCCCAGGCAGAAATGTGCCATGGTCTGCAGCTCGGTTCTGATTCACGATACTGGTTCTCTTGTACTGCGTGAACTAACACCTTTAAGGCAAAATACGCTATGCCTTTTCTTTATTCACTCCGTATTTTCATTTTTAAGTAATGCCCTTCATATGTCCAATGCCATTACCTAAAAGACTCCTTCTCCACCCTCACCTGCTTAGCTTTCTAGCCAACTTTCTAGCCAAGAGATTTCAGATCTCTTTCTTGATTCCAAGGACCCAAAGCTTCTTGTTAGGTTTGTGTATAACAACTTGGAGTTTTCCCTCAATACAACCATAGAGCCATATTTACCTATAAAATCTGTAGGGAGAATTTCGTAATGGTTTGGGGATATGTTTTTGTTTTAATCCCAGGTGTGGGGATAAGAGACTGTTAGGGCCCTGAAACCAGGGTTGCTGTTATTGCTGTTTTTGGCTGGTTGGTGATTTGATGCTGCTGCTAGTTGCATTTTGTTAAGCAGTCATGATCAAAGAAGAAACAAACAGATGAGAAGAAGAAATTAAATATCCTGACAGGAAGATCAAAGTTGTCCCAAGGAAGTCCTAATCAGCCTTTATTCTTTTTTCTCTGCTATCTAGTTGTGAGAGGTTAATATGGGTAGAGGCAGGCAGAAGAGAGAGAAAGGAACCCATAAAGTAACAAACACCACTACAGAAATCCATTTCATTTACATTCATCCCGTCAAAATAAAAGTTGTATGATTATAAAGCTCACAGTGTTCCCTTTACTATGGTGTGTTCATTGAGTCCAGCAGGCTGTTAGATGTTTATTGGCAAAATGATTTTATTATTGAAAATTAAAGTCTCATGAAGTTGTGGATGTTATCCTACACATAGACATATATATATTATTCACATTACAACTGGATTGTAACCCTGTTCCTCATCCACTCTGGTCTCACCTTTTAGACTTTCAATAAGGTAAAACCATACAGTTCAGATTTTTTATTTTTGACCTAAGTTCTTCTTAGTGAACCACACCTTAAGACTATAAAGTCATCCTCCCATACATCATCTTACTAGACTGAATTCTGGGTGGAGACATGGCTCAGTGTTTAAGATTATTATTACTACTATTATTATTATTATTATTATCATCATCATCATCATTATTATTATTATTATAAAGAAATATTTTATTTGTGTGTTTGAGTGTTTTGGCTGCACATATGTCTGTGCACCACATTCCTGACTGATGCTATCAATGCCAAAATAGTGCTTTACATTCCATGAAACAATCGTGTATGTGGGTGCTAGAAATGGATCCAACATCCTCCAGAAGAGCAGCCAGCATTTATAACCACTAAGCTGTCTCTTTTGTTCCTAAATATATTTATACTTTAAAAAAAAAAATAGATAAAACTTTGTATTTTCTGTCATTGTTTCTATTTCATTGGACTTTGCGTTGAGATTAGTTAATTTTTTCCCATCGTGTATTTTTATCTATTTCTCCTCCTCCTTCTCCTTTTCCTTCTTTTCTCAAGCTTTCAGGTGTGTTGTTAAGTTACTAGTATGAGATCATTCCATTTTCATAATAAAGGCCCTTACTGCTATGGACTCATCCTCTGGGTTTCTAGAATTTCATTCAAAGGGCCTTGCTTCCTACTTTAAGACATCTGTTCATGTAATGGTGTCCAAGGGTTACATCTGGTACAGCTAGAGACAGGCTTTAAAGCCTGCCCCTTGAAATTGCTTCTGACTGGAACTGTGACTCTTAAGTATTTAAATCTACTTCCCTAGTAACACTATCCTGACTACAGCCGCCTCTTCAGAAAGTCTGCGAATCATAAGTCCTCACAATATATACCAAAACTTGAAAACAGAACCTCAAGTTTAAAGTTTAAAAGAAGTGTAAACTTTTTGGTAAATTGTTAGCTGTTTCTGTAACTAAAATAATAGTCACTCCATTCTCTGGTTCCTCAATTTGGTCTTCACTGCATTGCACTGCATTTAGCCTACATGGTAGTCTACTGTTTAGATGGCACAGATTCCTACTACTTTTGGCCGCAAGAGCAACTCTTTCTGAAGATTAGCTGCACCGTGCAGCAACTGCTCTGGGTATTTACAAACACTACCTTACTGAAATTTTTGTGCTAGGTTTTATAACTAGTAGTTCAGAGATGAGGACAATGAGTCTCCAAGTTGTTTTTTTTTCATACCTTCACCAAACATTGATCTTTTAATTATGGGACTTAAATGAGTGATTGCCCAGGAAAAATGTAACTTACCACATCCCCGGTGACCATATCACAAAACTCTATTAGTGTCTTAGGTCAAATGGCTGAACTAGATCTGAGGTGCTACTCCAGACCATAAAATTTGCCGATACAGTTTTCATTTTCTCTGTTAAGGCAAATGCATTTTCATAATAATAAGCAAGAACATTGGGTAAATAGGGACAGATCAAACATGCTATTTAGAAAGATTCTGTTAGAAGGAAGAATGTCCTAAGTGAATCATGTGATTCTGGGTGCATGTCAAGAATCATTTTATAAGTTGATAAACTTTTTAAGGGAACATTCTGAAATAATTTTTTTCACTAGTGTTTGTTGACCAGAATGCAAGCTGTTGGATGAACGATCAGACTAAATAGTGTTTTCTAATAGTGGGGTTCATAGAGCTGCTGAGAAGTTTTAATGCACCTGACCTTGGCGACTATTCTATGAAATAGAGCAGAGCAAGAACAATGTGAATAACTCAGATAGCAAAAATGCTCCATATACCCATTCCAGTGTGAGAGAACTGCACACAAATCCTCTGCTGGAGGTCACACTTCACACAGAGATTCGTACAATAGTGGGATAAAGGTATTATTGAATCCTATTTTCTTCTACAGGCAAAAAAAAAAAAAAAAAAAAAAAAAAATGTTAACCTAGAAAAATAAAAAAGTTACTCCTATTAATCAAAAGGCAGATCTGTGAGAACAGTGGTGACACCAGGCAGTAGGCCTTCACAGTGACTCCAGATCTGCTCCCTGCACCTCTGCTTTTGCTTCTTCTTCTAAGACCCACAGTCAGGATTGACACGAATAGCTACCTCATCAAGGCCATATAGACTTCTTACCACTCCCATCCTCTTGACCTCCACTATGATTAATGTTCTGGTGACGTTCTTGGGAGGCCTGTCAAGATAAGGCCTCCCAGACTTATAATGATATCTTCAGGCACTCAGACTCAGGCCTACCTGAAGCAAGTGTGCTTCAGAACTACCCATTTCTAAGGGTTAATAAACTCCAGTTGTTTTTAAAGACAAACCTTCCTTAAGGAAATAGTGGCATTTTGCTATATGTACCCTCTACATAAGGGTGGGCAAATAACTCTTCCAACAGGAAGGAATTGTTTATCAGAGACAACACATACTGGAATTAGATATCCAAGCAGTCAATCTTGCTTTTTCACATTTCTTTAGCATTCTGTGTCTCAACTTGCTTGTCTTTAATAAGGGAGGCAATGCAGCTACTATTCTTTGTTACTATGAAGACTAAAGGCATCAATGTGTGAGTGTTTATGGTATGCAAGGTATCACAGTTTGCATGTGAAATGTCTTCCACAGACTCGGGGATTGCAATGCTTGGTCCTAATCTCAGAATATCCTTTCTAAATGTTGTGAAGTATTTACACTGTGGGGTCTACCTACATAAATTGAATTTCTGAGCAGACACACTTTAAGGATTATATCCCAGTTCCAATTTATCTTTGTTCCAGGAGCCATGAAGACATGAGCAAGGAGCTTCATGCTGCTATTGTCCTGGCCATGTCCTCCTTCTCCTACCATTTCTTTCTCACCACAATGGACTAAATACCCTGTCAGATAGGCAAAAATAACCCCGTCCATTATGCTTCTTCCTCGAGTGCCACAGCAATGAAAGGGTAAGCTGGTAGGTCTAGAGAAAAGTCATCAAGGAGAAAAGAAGAGAGATATGTAGATCATCACCAAACAGAAAACTCCATTTCACCTTCATTGTTCCATAAAGATAGATATAGCCCACACACTGACAATCTTGCTCTTATTGTTGCAGGCTTTCATTCCTTTGTATTATTTCTCAAGAGAAATATAATAAATGGGTATAGATGGATGTACATATAGATGATATAGAGATATAGAAATAATATACATATAGGAATATAAACAGGAATGTATGTATAAGCACAGGTACAGAAACAAATATACTATAGACACATGGAAAGAAAGAATTTTGTTTGAATGAAATAGGTTCACATGGGTTAAAAAACAGAATGAAAACTCAAGTAGAAGGTAATATTTCAATCAGTTCAAAATGCTACAGGCTGCAAAGTCAGCCAGAGTTTGCGTAATGTTCCTTTGAAGCAGATTGTTTTTAATTCGGGAAGCCTGGTTTTGCTTTTCAGAGCTTTAACTAGTTAGATAATGTCCATATACATCATAGCAATCCCCTTTGCTTAAACTTTGTTAATTTCCATGTTAGTTAAATCTACAAAGAAATATAACTTCCAAAAAAAAAAAAACCTGGCTAGCATTTATTCTAATAACTGAGCACCACAACCTACCCAGTAAACGCAATGAGCTATCACATGCCATGAGGTTCAGTGCCTATCATGTGCAAGTAGGCAGAGCCATCTTTGTGCTCATCTACTCTAGGAAAAGTGCTTGCCATGAATTAGTAGACCAACAGCTTCATAGTCAACATGTCTGTGTATATGTTTATGCACTTAAGAACTTCATACCAATGTAGTCCATGCCATCTTCATTATTATGCTGTCAAAGAAAAGGGACAAATTGTTCCCACTTCATCAGACCAGCCAGGAGCTGCATGTGGGGCTAGAGGTCACCGGGCAAGCTTTCCTGAGATTATGCCTCCTCGCTAGACTCCACTGCAATGCATGAGCTTCCCTAATATCTTTCTTGATTATTAATATTTTTGTGAAATAATTCTTCATATGAGTGACTTTTGGAGGAAAGTAAGGAACATTGTTTAATTGCTAGAAAAGCTATCACAAAATATAAACTGACCAACCAAAACCATGGAGAAAAATGTTGAAAGTTTACAAAACATTAGAGAGGAAAGTCCCCAAACCATGCTCATTTCTACAAACTGAAGATTTGGAGGTCTTTAATATCACTTAGAGTTTGATCATTAGCTAAAGGAATTCATGGAACTCATCAGAATCAGAGGCTTCATTACGCTTTATATCATCTGCAAGAGGGCAGTCGGAATCAACCAGGGAATAAGCACAGGGAGACTATCACAGCCAGGAGCAGTGGTGCACGCCTGTCCTCCAAGCACTCTGGAGGCAGAGGCAGGAGGATCTCTGTGAGTTCAAGAAGACCAATCTGGTCTACAAAGTGAGTCCTGGACAGCCAGGACTACACAGAGAAGCCCTGTCTTGAAAAACAAAAAACAAAAAACAAAAAACAAAAAAAAAAAAAACAAACCAAAACAAAAACCAAAACAAAAAAAAAGTCTGATAAAGCATCAAATGCAGAGCTTCTGTTTGTCCATTTCCTGTCATTGATGGATGACAACATACACATAGTATTTCCATACAGGGGAACCACCAGAGTTTCAATACTTAGCAACTTTGTCAGAGTCCCTGTCTTTCTCATGAATCACTGTGCAGAGGCAGATCTTTTGTCAGCCTTTTGGAGACATTTAGCAGATACTAGGCCACTGGAGTCCCTTCCTCTAGATCAGTGTTCCTGTCGGGCTGACTCAGTCTCCAGGGGACAAAGATACCTTTATCAGACTGAACTGTAGAGGACAGACCTCACAGGAGACAAAAGCAAAGCCAGATTTCTATGGGAAAGGTGAGGTGTCTTACCGTGCAGCTAGGGCCTCAGCTTTATTGAGGGTGCTTTCTTTACAAAAAGGGAGACTATAGTGGGATCGAATGAGAAAGCAAATGAACTTAAACATTGACTTTTCTCTGGACACATAGCATTTTCCACCAAAGGAAGAAGTTCACTCAAGCTTCTGCTTTCCCGCATTTGTAATAAACCTTCCCTCACAGCATAAGGCTTGTGGAACACAATCTTCAGCATGGCCATTTCCATCTTGAAATCACAGCAACTGTGATGACCCTCAAGAGACCCTAACAAGACCAGGCTGTTAGCAGTCCATTACCAAAATGTGTGGGGATGGGGGCCAGGGGAGGGTCATCAGACCTACGACCATTACTTTCTCCTTCCTTCACCCAACAACGTGGAATACTACCCCAGGTCCACATGGTGTGGGAGGCTCTAGAGTACAGAAGGGAAAGAGTGATTGAAGCACTCCATTTGTGTAGCTTTGGAGAGGTTTTCACTCTGGCTATCAGGGACTTTTTGGGAGGACACTTGTTTGAGAGTTACTTATGCTCCTCTAAGTAAGCCTTCCCTAGGACAGCTTCAGGAAGCAGAACCAGTGAAGTAATTGGTCTTCCAGTGCTACATGTAGATGAAGCAATTTCTCTGGCCTATTGTAAATGCTGTGCCTGTAGTAAGTAGACATCAGTTGACATGTTCCTGGGAAAAGCTATGGGCCATGTATTTACTTACAGAGAGGTAAGGTAGGATCCAGGTGGGGTTTAACACTTAAGAAATGGCTAATGATACCTATAGCAGGGTCCAGGGGATGCTTTGGATATTAGTTGAAAATGAAGAACTTTTATTTCTTTCCATCTCTTTAGCCATGGCATAGCTTACAGGGAAGACTGATTTTTAATGTAAAACAGAAAGATGCAAGCAAGCAGTATGGCTTTGTTTCAGCGAATTCAATGAGCAAAGCATGTGTGTCTGCTTAGTACGGGTCTTGATCCCTGTCAAAATGACTTTTTCATGGAACTCTTTCCTTCTAGGCCATTATGAAGCCATTCTACAGACCTGCACTTTAAAGCCATAGCCAACCTATCCTGAAAATTGATTATTTGAGGCCATTCCTCTACCCCCTTTAAATCAAATCTTAACTCTTGCCAAATAGCAGGATTGGCCTCAAAAGTATTGATAATAAAAAATAAAGAAAACCCAGTAAAATGTTAAAGAAATTTCCCCAACGGTGAACAGCACTAGAATATTAATCCTCATCTTCCACTACGTAGGGATCCAGCATACAACCTGCTGGTTACATAAGACATCTAAAGTAAATATGAATAAATGCTCATTTCTAAGTATTTCTGAGCTGCTTTCAAAGGGCACAAAACCATTGTAGAAATAAATTTTAAAATGGAAAATGAAAGAAAGCATTAGATTTTACTGCTTAGGTTATTTTACTGAGCACTATCGGCTGGAATGGAAAAGTACAAATTACAAATACATCAAGATATTAAATGAATAAATCTGTGGCCAGTGGTTCTCTTACCTAACATGGTAGTTTTATTGTAAGTTTGAGTCATTTTCACTTTGGTGGAGAATACTTGAGAAATAAATCAAATTACTAAATGAATCATTGCAGTGTTGAGAAAAGAAAAAGAAAAGCTTTGGGCACATGGTTATATCTATGTTCAACCATGTTTCACAACTTGCCTGGCCTCCCTCCCTCTAGCAATGTCTTCTCCATAGCCTTCAGATTTAAACTTAATGATCAGGCTGGCCTAGAACTCACAGCAAGGCCCTTCTCCCCCTTCCATCCGGCTCCTGCTTCCTGTGCTGGTGGTGCAGGCTTGAACCGCTGACTTAGTTTATCCTATTTATTACATGTACTTATTTGTATGTGTGTGGGGTGAGAGTGCATGCGTGAACATATGTTTAGAATAATTTTCATGAGTCATTCTCCACTGTGTAGCTCTCAGGCATTGAACTCCTTTCCTCAAGCTTGGTGGCAAGCGCCTTGATTCCCTGATCCATCTCCATTTAGGCAGCCCTGTTTATTTTATTAATGGAGAGTTTTGCCTTGCATTTTGCTTCTTTATTAGTGGTAAGGGAATTTAATATTTAGAACATATGAGCACTGAAAATCACTCAGAATATGGATTACTTTTAGAACCTATGAGTTATAATAAAGATTATTCATAGCATTGTTGAAAGGCTCAATGTAATTACCATTCTGTTAATGGTTAATATGACAAAAATCTAAAAGCCTATTCCTAATGCATTTTGATCATTATAAAATTTAAAGTAGTACCTACATTCATATTGGGAAGGCAAATGAAATATTTACTTTTTCCTAAACACAACATCTTTCTTAAGCATAGTTCTTCGCATTCTACTTTGTTGAAAGTGAGTAAGTTTTATGTTTGTTTGTTTGGTTGGGTTTTTGTTTTTGTTTGTTTGTTTGTTTTTGTTTTTTGCTAGTAACTTATCTAACACCATGCCATGAACGTGGAGTTCATTTTATTTTTCTTTTAACTTTTGATTTTACATAGCAGAGCTGATTACATCACCAGCATAGTCTGTGTTAGGTCCTGCTGGAGGTCATGCTGGCATGGCTGACCCTCTACCTAGACAGACCTTCCTCTGTCCCAGAGATTAACTATATAAAGCAGCCATTTTGGTTCCAGGGTCTCTCCCACCCTTTTTTCCCTACTCCCCTACCTTTTTTCTTTCCCTTCCTGCGCCCCCAGTTTGTGCTCGCTCATCGCTTCCCCGTCCTGTGCTGCTTCTAATAAACCTGCATTTATATATTATAGCTTCATCGCTAATTAGCTCATTCTGTTTATTTAGTCAATCATCTGGTGCTGTGACTTGGGGGGGCTGGGGAGTGGGAAGCCCCATTCAGCACAGCAGGCTGGACTCTAGGGGCCACTCCCTATACCCCATCATTCTCTGCCTGCTCTCGTTCGGTCATCTTTAAACCCAGAAAAAGTTGAGTACCCAACCCCACGTGGGTATGGCTTCTTTCTCACCTAACTCTTCACCTGATGGAACTTTGCACTCACTTAACTATCCTGTACGTCAGCTGCTACCAAGAGGTGCCAGATGCCTAGCTGTGATTCCAGAACTCCCCTGGACTCTGTTCTGTGAAGATGTGGCCACAAGACAAGAGTCCTCCAGAACAAAGCCATGCCTTTGATTGAAGGTAATATCATGTTCCGGAGATGTTTGTTGATGGATTGATTTACCTAACCAAACTTAAGCAATCACAGGATATTGAATTGGGATGCCACTTCCATATTCTTGAGATTTGGTGAAGGCTGGGAGATAAGATTGCCACGGGTGTCAGCATGATTTTTTTTTTCCAACTGCATCTGTCCAGATTTTTTTTAACAAGGGTACTCTCACTCTCCTCCCCCACATGGTAGAGTAAATTCCACTCCCTCTCTCCAACCCTGCCCTGTGTCTACACATTCTTCAGGCCTGTCCTAACCCCCCTCACCTGAAGCTACTATTTGTTTAGATCAGCTATACTTTATAGATGATGGTCCTCGAAGCTGTCAGAGAATCTGTAGAATAAGTAATTTAAATGCTTAATAAAAAAAAAGCTTAATGTGACAGAGACCCTCATGGCCTCCAAGTACACTCACATGCTACCAGGTATGACTCTGCCTGGACTGTGATACTGGGCAAATCTGCCCCAACTCTCGGCAAAGGCTCTGCCCAGAACTACAGACAGCTGGAGAGTTGATGGTCCCATTTTGCCTAGACAAAATAAGCTCGGTTATTCTCCCAAACTCCTCATCCATGGTAAGACCTCTCAGATATGCTGGGCCAGGACTGATGCTGCGATGCTGGCCTAAGATCTGTGCCCAGAAAAAAATCCACTAACTCCACTGGAGCCTACTGGGAAGTCTTTTTGAGTAATGGGTAAGCCTCTGTCATATTAAGCCATACTTAGGCCACTTGGACTGTGTTCCCTGTGGTAGCTTATCTTTCTCAGGTCTCTGATGGATTTGAAGATCAGGTTTTTGTTTTTGTTTTTGTTTTTTAATTTTTAAAATTACATTTCTTTTTTTAAAACATATACATTTATATTATTACACATAAATAAATAAACTACATACAGCAGGAAGAACCAAGAAACAATCAGAAATAACATGTTACATTCATAGTGATTTGCTATTTGTGTTTGGCAAACTTGAAATAAACATCTTTCCTATCTTGGTGTATCTAATATTCTGAATTAAAATCAATATCTGTCATAGCTCATTGCTATTAACTTAAAACATATAGCTAGATCTAAAAACATTTTAACCCCTAACCAACTAAACTTAATTGTAAGACTCACCTATCTGGTTTTAAATCCCATCAGAGACTTGAGAAGGAATGAAACTTAATTACCTGAGTGAACTGGAAGTGCAGGTTAGCAGTGTCCAAAGTGAAAAAATGACAGAGACAGTTTGCTGCCTGAACAGTCACCCAAACGCTCTATAACACTGGAGCATCCTCTTCTGCCTTCTAGCCCAATACATCTGACAGACATTATTTGTGAGAAGGAAACTATTGAGGACTTGCTTACCTTGTCCTGGCAGAATTTGTCTGTCAACTCTGCCTGTATCCAAACTTGCCTATTTTTAGGGAGAATTCTGTCTGTGGCAGAAACGAGGACATTTTGCCCAGTGGCTGGTTTGCTACATTTGAAGACATCTAAGGAGGTTCTTTGATGCTCATCATCTTCTTTGAGGTAGGCTGGGTGTTGCCAGGCAAAAGTTAATTTCTCTTGTTGTCAAAGAATCTTCAGAATAATAGAAACATCTTTAAATGCCATATTCTGTAGGTCTCTGAGGCTTTTGAAGACATTTTAAACAACAAAAATGTGAGGTCTGAAGATCTAAGAAGCATTTGAGGGTGAGAAGGTGTTTAAAGTGGGCAATAACAAAGTGATTTAAGGTACATAAAAACCCTTCCATTGTTATACTGAGATCTCTCTGTGTAATATCGAGATCACCCAGATCACGAGACACCCAAAAAAGACCACCAGGACGTGATACCAATGCAACATACACAGGGTTCTGTATTGTGGGCTCAGAACTTTGGATCACAATCCTTCCTGACTCAGCAGGGTAGGAGAGTGACCCAGAGCTTCAAGGACAATGGGCTTATAAAGGGAAGCTGGGGTCACAGGAATGTCGACCTTCAGGCAGCTTGGGTGGAGGCTGAGTCTGGAGAGGAAGTCTTTTTATCTCAGAGGAACATTGGGATCTAATTGTATGTAATCGCTCTGGTGGAGTTTCTGGGGATTGTTGGCAGGTGTCATTCCCAGAACACAGGGAGAAGGGTTGCCTCAAGGACAAGTTCTCATACAGACCATCATTAATTGCAGAATATACATTACATATAGAATATGGCATTAATTTTGCCCTTACACCATCATTATGCTACTGTTGTATTTAGACCATTCAGATTCTTAACATTAATTAGTTTTTAAATTGGTTAACTTAAAAAAGATTCTTAAAAGCTTTAGAAGATCCACTTGAATACACAAGTCAAACTCCAGAGAGGTATTTCCTATTTCAGAGGTTGGGATTCCTTCCCCATTCCCTGGGTTTTTGGACTCCTCTCCTCCAAACTCGTGGCCTAAAAGTTTCAAATGTCAACAGTTTAACTTTATCTTCTGATCCTAACATATATATGTTCCAGCATCCTGCCAGGTGCTGCATCCAGAAAGCAGGTGCTCCCACCTGAACCTCACAGACGGCACCAGCTGGACCTGTAGTTTCTTAGCCACAGATAGCCCCTCAGATTCTGAATAGCAAATACAATAGCCTGCTCTTCCCAGACTTGACCAACATTTAAGCCTTTTGAGCCCCTGTCGTCATCCTACTGTCAGCGTGAAGCAGCCAAAGGACGAGATTTTTGTGCCAGTTATCCACTAATAATAAAAAAAAGGCTGGGATGTTAGGTCCTGCTGCAGGACATGGCTGACATGGCACGCCCTCTACCTGCGGGGGGGGGGGGCTTCTCATTTTCCTGAGATTCACTATATAAACCAGACATTTTGGTTCCAGGCTCAGTCTCTCTGTCTCTCTGTCTCTCTGTCTCTCTGTCTCTGTCTCTGTCTCTCCGTCTCTTTCCCCTCCCCCTTTTCCCCACACCTCCATATCCTCTCTCCTTCACTTCCCCCTCCCGTGCCTCTTCTAATAAACCCGCATTCATATTAGAACCTCATTGCCAATTAGCTCATTCTGTTTATTTAATCAATCAGTCTGGATCACCGTTAATTTCATATTTTAAAAATCGAATCACAGTCTAACTTTACTATGACTAAGCCCTGTTTTGTACATGGAAAATCTTTGTTACAGACATTACATCCAAATTAGAGGAGATTTGAAGACCCCCTAATGAATGGAAAGGGATGATACAGGTGTAAAAGGAGGAAGAGCCTTACGAAGGCAGTATGAGAGGAAAGTGAATTATGGGGAGGTGTTGGGAGAATTTTGTAATTTTAGTTTCTAGAATAAAACACAAAAAGGTTATGAGAATATGTTTTCATTTTAACTCCAGTTGTGGGATATGGGGTTGCTTCAGTTGTTCTCAGCAGCTGACTATGATTTATCTCATGCTCTAGCAGGGGTCTGTTTTGTCAGCTGCAAATAGTTTCTGCAAGTGGATTGGAATTCTGGAAATTCTTGAGAGGATATATAAATGCAAGAGCCTTAAGAGCAGTGGGGGCAGCTGCTTCTCCTACTAGTACTGTGGCTGCTTGCTCCTTTTTGTTTTTTGTTTTTTTGTTTTGTTTGCAGTTGTTTGCAAAGAGCCAAGAATAAGAAATTGGATTTCCTGTTGGGGAAGATCAACCCTGTCCTCAAGGGAATTGATGCCTCTAATCAGCAGGAAGTAGTTTAATGATAAAGATGCTCCCTTCCATTTCCCCTCTATCCTTCTTTCTCTCCTACTTAGTGTTGGGAGATTAGAAGGGTGGAGAAGGATGGTAAATAAAAGAACTCAATAAATAGCCTAGAAGTCTGGCTAGGCTATGCTATAGGGAAGCTTGAATTGAGGGTCAGGGCAGTACTATATTCAACTAGTGCCTGTTTTCCACATTTTGAATGGAAAATGATCTGACATAACAATTTGAAACGTGATAACGTTTTGTTTGTTCAAGCCTTGCCTTCCTCCATCATTATGCAACAGAAGCTGGATCAATACACACCCTCGATGCTCATTGTTTGGTCAGTGGCAGCATCATCTTCTAGAAACTTCTTAAAATTCTAAATCTTAGATCCTTTCTCATACAAAACAAAATCTACCAGCAATTTTAATGCATTTTGATGTTTTAAGAACAGTGGTCTGGATTTTCTTGCAGATAACCCCAGGGAATCTGTCATGTCTGTCAACTGCTTTAGTTCACTTCGCAAGCATACCAGCAGGTGCACTAGAGTCACATGTAATTTATTTTCAAATATTAACATTGCCCTTTCCCCAAACCAGTAATTAGGTAAATCTGGCTTTTACTTTCTCTCTCAAGTAATGATCATTCTGATTATAAACTGTAATGCTATCAGATCAATATAATGGATTCCACATGTTCACTTTGGTGTGGCCCTCCCCATGATGCATACTCCTCTGTAGCTTTCTGGAATCCGTGGAATAATCAATTTCCAAAGATAATCACTTTACAATTTTACTCAGTGTCAGTATTAACTTTTCTACCTGCCCAGTTTATATTATATATGCTCTGCTGAGGAGTAAATGGGGGCTTTCCCTATTGTGTGCTACACGCTTTCCTGGGGTGTGCTTTCTGTGAATTTAACAGCAGCAGTGAAGGCAGAGAATTGGGAACAGGCTGAGGACAGAATGGAAAGATTCTAACCAGATGAAGAACAGAGACCAACAAGACATGGAAAAGGGAGAAGAATAGGGGCAGAAAGGGAAGGAAAGGAGGGAAAGAATGAATTCATCCTTGTTTGTGTAATTCTGATATGCACCAATTTCAGACTCAATGGTTTAGGTAGTATGACCTTCCAAATACAGTGTCCAGACTTCAGTGGTCACAGTATTTTAACTGCGAGTGATCTAAATCTTGTCATCTTTCAGCCTATAAGGCACTACATGAGGCGTGCATGAACTGCTTACTCAGTGAACATTATCTCTTCCAAAGTCTTTTGGATGACTGGGCCCTGGGCATGCACATGGAAGACTTATGCTCCTGTGACATTCCTTAACTCATATCTACAATCCTAATATTAAATGATACTTTACAAAGAAAGTAAAGTCAAAACAAGAAATTGGTCAAAAAGATAATCTCAGCAAAATAAATGAAAAGTATTGACACTAGGTTTGAAACTAGAACATTGTGTACAAAGGTATAAAACACAAGCACACTCTGATGACAGAATCCAGTTAGTTTAATGACTTATGAAACTGCCACTGGTCATTAGTTACAACTCCATTAAAATGAATGCCTATTCGGCAGGGGTTTGTGACTCTATGACCTCTGATCAGAGATGGAGTTCCTGTTGGCAAGCCTCTGTCTTAAGAAACAACAACAAAAAATAACAACAACAACAACAAAACCTATGATTGGTCCTGACCAATGGATTAAAAGGAGATGGTTTCATCACTGTGAAGCAAAGACATTAAGAAATTAACAGTTTCTATATTCTCTGCTCTCCTTTGTGTATCAAGAAGCAGAATGCCAAAGATAAAGAACTGGACAGACTAAGAAGACTGAAGGAGCCTGGACCATCATAACATGGAGAACAGCTGTCTTGAAGACAGGAAAGCCACAATTAGAAGAGTGGGGAAAGATTAAGATTTCTCAGAGTATGCTGGGCATCATTTGCTACCATATAGAATATGAATCTGTATAAAATTATTCTTTGATGGACAACATCCCACCTAGTGCTATGTGGTAAGACTCTCTTCAATGATTGAAATATTTCTCCCATGTTCAGTACGGCTGCTGTGAACCTCATGTGGCTATTGAGTGGGTATCTTAATTATATTTAATTAAGACACGGTTGCACTATGTAGCCATTGCTTGACTGGAGCGCAGGACTTGACAAGGCTGTTCCCTGATCCCACAGACATCTGCCTCCTCTGCCCCTTGTGTGCTGATATTAAAGGCACTGTGCCACTACTATAATACGCGAAGTTAATGGTGTTTAAATAACCAGCATGTGGTATGAAATCTCAGAAAGTTTCACAAAAGGGTATAATTTTGGCCAATGAAATGTGGTTATCTAACATTTAGAGATATGGTAAACAGCTATTCACGTCTATTGTTTCTGAAACAAATGCTTCTTTCCTTTGGAAGCACATTTCAAGGTAACTTTCACTACTGTTTACTATTGGTCAGGGGGTAAAAGAGTCACTGAGAAGCCAGAAAACTTGTGTTTTCTGCTACCCAGCGTCTACTGTTTCTTGTCTGATAATTACAACATATGCTCTATTCCTCCAGCATGGTCTTGTTTATCTTATATAAAGCCATCACATTATACTGATCTATACAAACAGAGGCTCTTATATTGGTCCATATGGGAGAACATGAATATTAATCACCATGGCAACTCATCTGGCCAAGCTTCTCTCTACTTTCTATGCTATTTCTGTAACTAGTTCACTGGGAATTCCTATAAAATCCTGAGCTATAAGCCTAGGGGCTTCTCTAATCCGTATAAACCCTTCACGGTGAACACACTGCTGGTAGTGGCTCAGCATTCTTGCTCACTGATGGCCTGATTGTCACCATGTCTGCTCTCTTTCTTTTCTCAAGGTCCAATGCAGTCACTGACAACTGGCCAGAGAAACAATTGCATTGCACAGTACAGATTTCCCCTACAGGGAGAGATTTGGAGTGAAACAAATCAAATGTAGTCTAAGTATCCATGCATAAGATACAGGCATTTGGACTCAGATAGTATACAATGAGTGAACTCATTCTAATGAGTCATGATTATTGTTTCTTGACAATTTGAACAGATGTAGAAAATGTTTTAGGAAAATAGTATGTATCACCGTTTATAAAAGCACAGAAGAAATGAATCCAACCAGATGCTGTCCAAAAATACTTTAGAAAGAAGAGAGCCTTGTCAATTTCTAATTGGCAAAGAAAATAACATCACATTAATGCAATTTAATTAAGCTATTAAATGTTTAAGATGAATGTCACATTGTAGCTGATTTAGCAAACTCCCTTTTAGGGCTTGTGTCTCTGTTATAAAGTCTGTACATGAACCAAAATCAAATATAAAACCAAACAATTGAATGTATTCCACAAAATCAAAACTCTCATTATGTGTATTCTCTTGAAATTTAAATCACCTCAGAGCACATCACCATTTATATGTCCCTCCTTTCAGGAATCACATAATAAAACACTATTATAAATACACCACAGGCAAAATGGTCCCACCTTGTAAAATATAATTCATTCAATTCACACATTTGATTTCATCTCAATAATAATTTATAATAATGTTCAATTTACAGCAAATGTCAAATTTCTGGTAGAAGGTATAATGGATATTTACTGACTTCATTTTCATACCACCCAGTACGCACTCTGTAGGCATGCATCTTTATTCTCTCTCACATAAATATGTTACATAAAGAATAGGCATTAGCCATTTAAGAAAGACAGAATTAGATACACAATTACCTCCTTTGATAAAAATGAAACCTATCACATGGCTGTTTCACATAACTGAATATATCTATCCAATGCCATGTTTCCTTTGTCACACTACATTTATATCCAAAGACTAATGTACTGACATTGAGTTGCCAAAGATATAAGTACCAATAAATAACCAAAGACATTAACAAAAAACAGTATGCTCCGGGGTCATTTTACTTGGCAGCATTAAGGCAGAAGAGCGAGTTTCATCTTCTCTGCTTGCACGTACACTAAAGTCACGTGAGGCAGGTTACACAGAGAACAAGAACCCAAAATTCTGATTAAGCATGAGGCTCCTTTTTCTCTTTGAAATGCTTCTGACTCTTAACCACTGAAACAGCCACTGTCTTGCAGCAAGACATCTCTCTGATCAGCATCTTGTTGCTGAAATAACAAACATGTCTCAGCTCCACCCACTTACTTCTTTACAATCACCCAAACTGAAATGCCACCAAAATGTCTTTTCAGCCAACCTATGGCCTGAGGCTCCTGGCTTGGTGGAACAAGAGAGTCCCAGCTCTTCCCTATCTATCCCTTTCCTACCTTCTTATTCACTTCCAGCCTTCTCCTCACTCAAGCATTGGCAAGTTCGCATTTGTATCCTGATTCCTCTCAATTTGTGTCCTGGCTCCTCCCCATTACCTCCATATCTTCAGGCTTTAGTGTTTTCCTCTAAATTATGTTTTCTTTGGCAATGGAAAGAGTGTTTACTGCTCTTGCAGAGGACCCAGGGGAGGTTCTCAGCACCCACATCAGAGGTCTCACAATCTCCTGTAACTCCAGCTCCAAGGGATCAGTTTCCCTCTGATCTCCAAGTGTGCTTCCAGATACGTGAGTCATATAAATTCAGACAGACAGACAGACAGACAGACAGACAGACAGACACATACACACACACACACACACACACACACACACACGTATAAATACAAATAATAATCCTTTTAACACATTTTTTTTAAAGAAGTGATAATGTTGGGAAGGCATGTTAGGGAGCCCAGGATAGGAGGAATTGGAGGTGGAAATCAGAGTTGAATGTGGTTGTAATGCACTGGCTACATGTTTGAAATTCCCAAAAAGTTTTTAAAAAGTTTTTTAAAAAGCACTTTTAACATGCCTTTCCTCTGTCTTCTCCATACTCAGACCTACCTTGAGGTTCCATGAATACAGAACAGTAGAAATCTCTATGGCTATGGCAGTCTAAGGGGACAGAAATCCACCTTAACAAAGACATTCTAATTCCACTAAATTTTTGGAGGCCACGATCATTTAGATGTCTTGCTTATAACAGGAAGAAGAAGAAGAAGAAGAAGAAGAAGAAGAAGAAGAAGAAGAAGAAGAAGAAGAAGAAGAAGAAGAAGAAAAAAGAAAAGAAGACGAAGAAGAAGAAAGAAAGAAGAAAGAAGAAGAAGAAGAAAGAAGAAAAAGAAGAAGAAAAGAGAAGAAGAAGAAGAAGAAAGAAGAAGAAGAAGAAGAAGAAGAAGAAGAAGAAGAAGAAGAAGAAGAAGAAGAAGAAAAAGAAGAAAACAACAACAAAACAACAACAACAACAACAAGGCTGTGGTTAATATGTCAAGCCAAACTCTATGTCACTAAATTAGGAAAGAAAATACTTTGCTTGCATATTACTTCTAGAAAAATTCCTAACTTCGAATCTGTATCAAAATCCAGCATTTCTCAAGAGCACATTCCAAAGCCACCCATACGTCACCCTGCCTTTTATCATCACCCCAATTTGTGCACACATGGAACACACTTCAGGCACAGAGAACTAAAGGACCTTGTTCTCTTAGGCCACTTCTGGACTGCCCTTTTGTCACATCTCCTTGCCCTGACATGCCTTATTACTCATTCTACAATGGCTCAGTTATCCAGACATGTGTCAGATTTTACTACCAGGAAGTAAGGACATGCAGACCGTGAGGTTCTGTACTAAAACCAAACAGGCTTGCACAATAAGTGTGACTTGTCATGTGAGTAAACAGACAAAATGGGGGAGTTCTGAATATTTGAAAATTCAAATTTCATGAGAAATTATTTCGTTTATTTATTTGAGATAGGTGTGTGTGTGTGTGTGTGTGTGTGTGTGTGTGTGTGTGTGTGTGTGTGTGTGTGTGTGTGTGTGCACGTATGTGCATGGGAAGCTCTGCTGTCCTGGAACTTGCTCTGTAGACCACATTGGCCTCAAACTCACAGAGATCCGTCTGCTTTGGCCTTCCGAGTGCTGGAATAAAAGGCAAGTGCCACCACTGGCCACCTCTGTAAGAAGTTTTTATTCTTTAGTTTTACCAACTTGACACATTCATTTAACCACGCATCCTTATTTCCTTACATTTATGCATTGGGTTCTGGAAAGAAGCATGGCATTCATTTTTTTACTAAAAAGTAACTAGCACAGCTCTTTACTGCAAATGAAGTGCTTTCGTTTTATTGGCTCCCTGGCTTTTCTGTCTCTTTATAGAAGCTTCTGTCATAGGAAGAAAGATGGGAAACTCAATATTCAGAAGCCACGTTCATTGTCGGAGGTAACCATTTCAACAAGTAGTCCATAAAAACTTATAGCTCATGAGCACAATGTCAATAAACACTGTGTTGTGACTGTGTATAAACAGGGAGGAAGGGGGAGAAACTCCCTAACTACCTGCAACCACTTCTCAGGCTTTTATCTAGTGAGGAGGAACTGTTTTACACTGTACACAGGTTTGCTTTTCAATATAACCCCTTCTTTTCTACTGATTCTATAAGGAAGGCTTTTACTCCCTTGGTGCTATGTTTGCTTCAAGAAACTTCAGCACAAATTGGCTATCATTCCAGTGGAGAAAAAAATGATTTTTTCCACCCCAATACTGAAGAATGCCTTAATGAGGAATAATGCTAAAAAAATTAAGTATTAAATGAAACATAATTATATATATATACAATTTTTCTTATAACCAGTGCTCCATAATCAGAACATGTAGAAAAATTGAAGCATCATAGGATTAAGTTTATAATTAAATTCACTAAAAAATAGCCAAGCTGGCTGAAAATTATGAACACTTAATTTATAGTTCTCATGAACCAAGGGTATATTTTATATTCCATTATTTGATACCAATCAGAAAAGATGGTAAGATTATGAGTCAAATGATTCCACTTTCAGGGAGGGCTGCACTGTGGGATGTGCATCTATTCTTCACATGGAAAGTTGAACTCCATGTGCCCCTCTCACTGTCTGGGCCACCTTCATTCATGCTGCATACTGTAGCTTCCACGTTAGGCCAACAGACCATTGAGTGAGAACGATTTTGTTGTGTTATCATTGTTTTCTCCAGAGGCAGTAGATAATTCCAGCTATTTATTCCTCACTTTACAAATAGTACAGACTAGCAGAGAGTTTAATTGTAGGACTCCAAAATGTGAAAAAGAGTCAGGGAAGCCAACAAAAGGTTGGGAGACACTAATCTAAAAACCCACTTTATTTTGAAATTACTGGACTCTTGACTCACAATATAAATTTGTATTTATCACTGAGGGAGCTCCAGTTTGTGGTACAATCCCTTAATCAAAGTGATCAACACCAGATATTTCTTCGTAAGTTGGAAAAAATACTTCAAAGTCAAGAATTCTTAACCATCAACAAAAATAGTATTTTTAAAAATGTGGTCATAGTTTCTTTCTTTGGATAGGTTCTCAGAGCAGTTTCAAATATTTCTTTATTTTTAAATTAGCATACTTTAGTTGCTAATGGATTTTTTTATGGCATTTCCAAACCTGAACATATTGTACTTTGATCACATTCACCCCTCTGTTATCCATTTCTCTCTCTCTGCCTCCCCTCCCTTCCTTCTATATTCTTAATAGTTTTCCTTTCACTTTCATATCCTTTCATCCCCCTCTGACCACGTACGAGAGAAAATGTGCTGCTTTCTCTTGGGAGATTGGCTTGTTTTGCTTACTATAATGATGTCCAATTCTGTCATTTTCCTGAAAATGACACAATTTTTTCCCTCTTTGTGGCTTAATAAGACTCTGTTGTGCATATATCTCACCTTTTCTTTCTTTGTTTATCCCTGGGTGGGCCCTTAGCTTGATTCCATAACTTTACTTGTGAATAACATTTAAGGAGCCATGGGTACACAGATATCTCTAAAGTAAGCTAATCTTACTTGTATTATAGAAAACTTCTTTAAAGTAAAGAATTTTCTTTAAAAATATACGTAATTTTAATATACTTTAAAATATGCATATAATTCTTAACTATGTATATGTGTTTGTGTATTTTTGGGGGTGTATGCTCAAGTAAGAGTAAGTGCCCATGGAGATTACAAGAAGTTTTAGGATCTTCTGGAGCTGGATTTCTAGGTAGTTGTGAGCTACCTCATGTTGCCACTGGGAACTGTACTTGGGTCCTCTGAAAAAGCAATAAATAACTGGTTAATCATGTCTCCAATTCTTGAATGTTGTTTTTGAAAATACTTACTCTTTATTTTTATTGGTGTGTGTGTGTGTGTGTGTGTGTGTGAGAGAGAGAGAGAGAGAGAGAGAGAGAGAGAGAGAGAGAGAGAGAGAGAGAGAGAGATGTTCATGTGGGCAGCCCCTGGGTTCAGAAGGACATCAGATCCTCAGGAACTAAAGTTCCTGGCAGTTGTGGGACGTGAAGTGTGAGTACTGAGAACTAATCGTGGGTCCCCCAGAAAGAGCATCTCCTGTATCCATCGAAGTTCTAGTTTTAATGACCAACCTGGGTACTTACTTCCACGCTACAGGGACTGAACCAGTTAGCTTGCCCACCAGAGTCCAGAATGGTATGTTTATCCTGTATCCTTGCCGACATTGTTCCTCTATTGCTTTCTTGATGATAGCCTTTCTGACAGGAATGAGAAGGACTCTAAAGGGCACTAAATCTGTTGAAAAAATTTTACGTAGTTATTACCCATTTGTACCTAAAAAATTCATTGATTTGAACTATCTTATGCTTCAATATGTTATTGTAATATGTGAAAAAATATGGAAAGTTTAAGAAAATCCATGATGACCAGCTCCATAGTTCACTAGGATAGATTCTCTGAGATACTTCCCAAAGTGAGACTTGCAGGAAACGAGGTCGTGGTTGTATGGTCTGATGCCATCCACTGTATCTTTCTGAATCCTGGTGACATTACTGCATGTGAGAAGTATGCTCAGCAAGTTGATGAGGTGACTGAAATGGCACTACCTACACTTAACATCCTCAAAAGAAAGGGCTCAACTGGAGCCCTTCAAAAGTTGAATAACTTGTGCTACAAAGTTTTACCTCATTTATTGGCTTGACACCAACCCTTTCAGTTCGAGCTTCTTAACAGTGTTTTGTTGTTGTTAATGATGTTGGAAAAAATGTGCCCACAACCAGGAAGAGGCACCAAAAGACTTTTCCCAACACAATGAATTTTTATGCTTCAAGAATAAACAAACTCATTTCTCACTGTCAAAATGTATTGACTGTAGTGGTTCCTATTTGGATTATAACAATTTAAAATTCACAGTCTGAAACCGCAATCCTATTAGTTCCAATGTATATACAATTGGTAGACCATTACTAACTCAAAAAGAATCAAGACTAGGGTATTTTTTTACATCCAAAGGTTTTACTGAATACGTCAACTTTAATGTTTATTAAGATAGTCTTCTCATTGCACTCAAATGGCAATGGTTTGTGTGCCCAGCTTTTATTACCTTATACAATACAACGACAAGCACTGTGGGCATAAACTACTGGGAAGACAAACTGATGTGTTTATCAGCCTCCACATGTCTAAAATGAGCTGTGGCAGACATCCTTCTAAGCCTAGTGATGACTCAGCTCCCCATCTAAATCTGGGCACATGTGTCTCAGGAGAACAGAGGACATCCCTAAACTGGCGAGTAGATTACAAGAGAGTATTTAGATGGCTGTTTGACATGAACTACTATCCTTTTCACCATATGGAAGAGGGCTTGAATTTGATATACTGAAAATTCTTTAAAATCTAAATTCACTTTCGACTGTGAGAAAGATAGGCTCTGAAATCTATCACGTCTTGTTTTGTTTTACTGTAGAACCTATAGTCTTTACCCATTAGGATTAAAAGTTATGATTTCCCTTTAAGTATAAGTATCATAGGGTAAATATAGTAGTCACATAGCAAGAAAAGAAGGACACAATAGATACTTAAACATTTACTTTTGAAATAAATATAATATATGCAGCACGAGTGATGTAAAATTGTCTCCAAAGTAAGATGATATTAGGCCCAGGCTGCCATCTCTCACAGTCTAACTGAGTAACCCCATAGTCAAGAATTCATCTTACCTCTTACTAATTAAGATGCGATAGTGTGTTTTAGAAACGTTCAAGACACTCTGCAACTATAGTCATCTGTAGCTTAGCATTAGGATTTGATAAGGGAACGAAAGTTCCAAAATAAATTGCAAACCAAAGAGCCATTCACAGCTGTGGGGAAAATGTGTTCTCTAATGTGGGGATCAGGAATAGGGAAGGGGGTGAAGGGCGACAGAGCCCACACAGAATCCTGAAATCAGATGCCAGAGACCAGACTCAAAGGTGCAGATGTAATTTTCTTGTCTAGTGTAAATGCCTTTGAAAGGTTAAACGGCCAATCGCACTATACCATACTAGCCTGAAGCACCAACAGTAATCAGCCAGGTTCGTGTAGCTTTGAAGAAATTTGGGAGAAGCTGGTCACCTCAGGAGACCTCCATAAAGAAGGGGGGAACAGTCACCTCCTTAGCCTTGATTCTATTTTGAGACTTCACGAATATGCTAGGAGTCCTTAGGAGATCAGCGATGTGTACAGTGGATCAGGACCATTTGAGGAGTCTTAGGACCCGCTGAAGCCTCCCTTGCCTTTCTTTGTGGGCCTCCAAAAGTCTTCTGTCTATACTTTTCACACTTTAACTGGAGACAAGGAGGGGTGAGCGCTTTAGGAAACTGTGGGATGTGGCTGGGCACGGAAGTATATAGCTTTAGCTGGGCTCCTGTCCCATCTGTGTTTGCTGATCCCTCCGGTTGTGAAAAAGCAGCCTCACAATATTGTGGTCACAGTCAAGAGTCATTCCTACCACAACCACCACCCCCCTCCTCACAATCACAGGCCACACTTTTAAACTGGAGATCTACAGGAAACCTTACTTACTATGTTACATTTTGCCCGATATTCGGCCAGAGCCGTGAGGAAAGTAACTACTAATATATAGGTGCATTCTAGCTCAGATAGAATTTTTTGTCCCAGTTCTTTCAGAAGCTCCACTTATGACTCAATCATAGTAATCTGTTTTGGTGGCCATCCAAGATCTCTTTTCTGTCAACAAGCCCCCACTGTGCAATCCTGTATTTACTGTCCTCTTTATTCAGTCCCATGCTGTCTTTGGGACCTGCTCTCAAATACTGGCACCAGTTGGCTTCATGACTCTTATTGTGACCGCATCCAAGGATTGTAGATTTGATTAGGTAAGACTGAGCAACCAAGAGTCCATGTACAACACAAATGACATGGAACACCCCAATTCTAAGACCACTCTAAGCCTGAGAGAAGCATTTATAGCAGCCACCACTGAATGAGAAATGCTTTGTTTTCCTGCTCAACTTGCCTTTATCAAACTCATTCCTTCACTTTCGTCTTCTGCTTCTGTGTTTCCATATGCAAGATGAAACTTGGCTCTACAAGAAGGCTACGTTTTGCAGGTCACACTCGTTACCATGTTCAATAAAACACTTTTTCTATGTAACACAATTAAGTTTATCAAGCAGCTTCATGTAATAAACTACAACTCCGCCTTATTCTTGGCAATAAGTTTGGACAGCTTAGAATTTTCACCAAGTATCATTTTTTAAATGAAATAAGTGGTAAAAAATAGTGTGGACTTCTGCAAAGAATGTCACATGCAGTAATTTTACTTGGAAATAAGCAGTAGTTTTTTAAAATCCTTTGTGAAAATGTTGTGCCTATCTTTTCTCCCCATAAAAATATTTTGTGTCTCTCAAATTGAAAAAAAGCAGCTGAAATATTAAATTAGACAAATATTTAACTTGTTTTCCTTTATAGTAGTTCAGAGATAATAGCGTGACACTCCATATTCCTAGATCTCAAAGACAATTTCCTGTGCACTACAACAGAAAAGTATTTCTGCAGTCAGGAGTCATTTCAGTTTCTGCTGTAGTTTCCTCACTCACTTCCAGAGTCATGGTGAATTACCGGCATCAGGAAGAGATTGAGATAGACCAAAACTGAGTGGATCATAGCCAGAAATTACACAAGGATGGGAAGAGGAATGGTGAGATGGACTCACCATCCCTAACTGGGATGTAACAAGCCTGCAGAGATACTCAGGTACCACATGTGGGACAGTGCAGATGGCTCAATTATTTCCCACTTTATGGAAAGTTACAAATGTATACAGAGAACTGGAGGAGAGGTAAATGTCACAAAAATTCAGTTGTATTGGAAAACAACTTGCCTCACCTACTGTTTTGCAACTCTTACAAGAAAGCTGGGTTCTTAGCATTGAAGAAAGATTCGTAACAAATTCAGTGTTGAACTGGTGCTATCTGGGAGCTGGTGCCTGCCAGGAAGCTCACCCAAGGGTTATTTTCTTCTGAGCCCCAAATAAAAAGTAACATCAATGCTATCCTATCACTAATTTGCCATAAGTATTTGCCTATGACTTCAGTCTTTCCAATCTCTTTAGAAATAATGTGGCAAAATGTTAAGGCCTGGGAAGAATAAAAAAGAGTTATTTCTTGAACTGCCTTTAGTTTTAATGTTTTGTCTTTGGAAGTTGCTAATGACCAAAGAAGTACATACAAATACAAATGTAAATAAACTACCCTAATTTAAGGACGTTTACACTTCTATGATACAACTGTAAGCAGTGAAAATTAAGAAAAATAGATGAACTAACAAATGGCAAATATAAAACTTTTCTTTTTGATACCCCAAACACTGGACAATAACTTTATTTTTCTTCAGTACTGATTATAATGAACAAAATACACAAAAGCATTTCATTTCTATTTTATTAATATACCCAGCAGGGGGATCCAAGCAAATGCTGAGTCACACAGCCAAACTCCAGGGTGGAGCACAGGAAGTCTTATGGAAGAGTTGGGGAATAGAGGTAACCTGAAGGGGGTCAGGAACTCCACAAGGAGATCAGTGGAGCCAACAAATCAAAGCAGAGGAGGGGGTTGCTGCAGAGACCTATGCACCAACCAAGGACCACGCATGGTGAAGACCTAGACCCTCTGCTCAGATGTAATAGATAGGCAGCACAGTCTCCTTGTGGGTCCCATAATATGGGGAGTAGGGACTACTTCTGACATGGACTCTGGCCCCCACATGTTGATCACCTACCCTTAGCAAGGTCGCCTCACCAGGCCACAGAAGAAGAGGTTACAGGCAGTCTAGATGAGGCTTGATTGGGGATGTTAGTGGAGGAGGGCTCCCCTTTCTGAGGACCAGTGGAGGGAGGAAGATGGTATGAAAGAGGGAGGGTGAGATTAGGAGACGACAATGCAAGGGGCTACAATCGGAATATAAAGTGAACAAATTAAAAAAAAAATTTTTTTTAAATATTCCTTATGAAAAGTAGCCACCAATGGTGTTATTTTAAAATTAATCTCTTTTGGGAAAATTCAATATTAATCAGATGATTTTGAAATATTAACCTAAAATTGAATATAACAGTTAATAGTCTGTTTTCAGAAGCTGATTTTAGAATATAATGTGTTTTGTGGAAGAGGTAGATTTGGTGCCTATATTTTCAATATAAAACTTTATATGGCTGGGGAATGCCGCACATTCAGCAACTTGCTTGCCTAGCACACCTGCTCCCAGGAGATTCACTCACAGCACTGGATGAACCACACCTGGTGGTGCCCACCTGCAATCCCAGCACTTGGGAAATGGAGGCATGAGAGTCAGAAGTTTAACACTGTCCTAGTTACATATTGAATTTGAGGCCAGCTACATGAGGCTGTATTAGACTGTTCCCCCCCCAAAAAATACCAGAATATAATTCATTTTTGCAAAGAGCATAGAGTGAAACCCACACTGATGTTCCCCTTTTCTTATGTCAGCAAAACATCAATTGGCTCACAAGAGAAGATAACTCCTAATTGAATAGTGGATCCAAGATATTTTCCCCATGTAGAAAAATGTAAAAATGCGAAGAGGTTCTTATTGCATACATCCTTCTGTTGGCAAATGGTGGAAAGTAGGGAAAGCTTCCTCAAGCCTGTCTGTGTTCAGACGCAAGGATGGTCACTCATGACTGGGGCATCTCTAAGCATGTGCCTCAACCTCTCAGAGGGTGTGGATTTTTTCAATATTTCTACTTAATCTACAAAATACTGCATGTTTCTTTGGAGCCTATTTATATTCTAGATGTTGGAAGGTATCTGGATAAAGATATTCAAACAAGCAATTGTGATCAGAAAAAAAAATATACTGAGAATGCAAGGAAAAGCTGAATGAAGCATACAAAAAGAGAATTCAGTAAGAAAGTTGAGGTTCTTATTCAGGAATTGTCATCTGTGCTGATGTTTATTGGAACATGATGTTCCAAGACACACACACACACACACACACACACACACACACACACACACACACACTAAAAGGTTTGAAATAAATAAGAGCACAAAAAATCTAGGGATATTGTCAGTATCTGTTTGTGAAATCTGATACCAGCCTTACTCTAAATTGTATAAACTAACAAGAAACTGAGCACGACAAAGAAAGGCCTCTTGGTGTTTGGAAACTGAAAGCAATACAAGATGGGGTTTGCTTTGCTTTGTCTTACTTTATTTTTTATAATATCTATTTTTAAAGTGAAAGTAAACTTCATGTTTCTCACAAGTAATGAAAGCTAAAGAGGTGTGTGTGTGTTACATCCAGTGTCTCTGAGTGTTTTGAGTTGTTGCTTGGGGAATGTGTTGCACTATCATGGATGAGGGTGGTGGGAATGTCCCCCATGTGGTCGGGAACGGTGGAACTCTTAACCAATATCAAGGGAACGAGTGTGGCAAGGGCCACCACATCCTCTTAACTCTCGGGAAAACCTTACTCTATAGGTCCATAGTTATTCTCCAAAATTGGTGAATGGCACTTACACTGTAAGTTTTCTTGAAAATACATTCAAAATAAAATATTATAAAAAATTATACATGGAGCAGAGAGACAGTTTAGTGGGTAAAGTGCTCTCATATATAGTTTTGTATACACTGCACTGTCTCATCATTCAACTCACACAGGCGGGTCTTCTTCCAGCACTGAAACAAGTTGCTCTTTCATCAATGAAGATACCAGTATAAAATACCAAAATGGCATTTAGCAGATATATTATGAAAACAAAATAAAACATACATTTTTTGGTGTTTTTTTCTGCTATTTAATTTCTAAACTCTTGTATCTGAATAGGTTCAAGCCTTATAAATCTTCTGTACAATACAGGAAATTATGGGGTTTTAGTTGTTGTTGTTTTAATTCAAGCCTGACAAGGATAATTTATCAAAGAAATTTCCAAGTATAATTTATGCCAGTGCATTATTTCATTCAATAAATTAGTTCACTTTTTTTCTATTTCAATAGAAACAATAAGATGGGTTCGGCTATACTCTCTGTATTCCTAATGAACTGAAATATTAAATATAAAGAAAAAAGGAACACAGAACAATTTTAATTTTTCCTCCTTTTTCACACTGACATATGTCATAAATCCAAATTAGTCCAAACTCTCCTCATTTCCAATCTTTCATTGATTCTCATTTAAATTTAGAAACAGGAGCCTAGTTCACAATTACCTGCTCTGCCTCTCCTGACCCCGCTCACCCTCTGCATTACACTGCCTGTCTCTGCAGAATGCGTCCTGTGGACCACTTCAGTAAGACCTACCCTTGAATAGCCTGCTACGTTCTGTGGTTAGGAAGCCCTGGAAAGAAACAGATCTTCATGGAAAGGATGCCGGGGTGTCCAGCCCTGACACGTGCTCACTTGGTGGTGCCCTCCTAACACAAAGCACTGTTCCTTCAAAGTGTTCTCAGAAAGACTCTGTGTTCAGATTCCAGGCATTCTGTCTTCTCTTCATCTCTTTCAGTCTAAGAGACTGTTCATTTACCGCTACCCAGTCTTATAACTTTACTAACAATACTGTCTATGCACTGCTGAATCCCTTCGTGCCATCCACTTTCTGTTTGAACTCAGACCGGTTAGCTTTTTTTTTTTTTATTGAAAAATAAAATAATTCATATTACATCTCATTTTCTATCCCATCCCATACATCCTCCCATTCCTCCCTCCCTCCCACTTTCACCCCAATACCCCTTCCCTATGACTGTGACCAAGGGGGACCTCCTCTCCCTGAATATGGTGCTAGGGTATCAAGTCCCTTCTTGGTAGTCCGCTATCCTTCCTCCGAGTGCCATTGGGCCTCCCCATCAAAGGGACATGGCCAAATATGGGGCACCAGAGATCCTGTGACAGTCAGTCCCCAGTCTCCACTTAACTGTGGAGAATGTTCTGTCCCTTAGTTAGAACTCGGTAGGGGTTTGATGATGGCTGCATGTTTTCAGACCGGTTAGCTTTAACTGACCATTTGTTACTCCCTTGACTTAACTGAGAGGAGAGACTCAATTAAGACACATCCAAGGTCATATTGGACTGTGAACATGTGAGAGTATTGTCTGTTTACTAATTGATGTAAGAATGCTCAACTCCCTGAAGATGACACCTTTCTTTGCCAGGGAGTCTTGGGCTTTATGAGAAATAATAAACCTGAGAACAATCCACCAAACAGTGTCCTCTATGGTTTTGGCTTAAGTGCCTGTTGAGTTTCTGCTCTGAATTCTCATAACAACGAACTTGGAGTATAATATTCTGAATATATATTTTAAACAAACACCTCCATCTGCTGAGATTTTGGGCACAGTGTCTTATGAAAGAAACAGAAAACAGTCCAGAACTAAACCTCAAACCATATGACCTGATTTAACTGTATACGTGGAAACTGGATGTGACAAAAGTAAAGGGTCATAGCTAAGGACTCACAGCCCCTTATGCAGTCAGTGAATAAGGAATGGAAATGAAGAAAATTTCCTGCTTTGTGGCAACAGAAAGCCTTCTGGAGTTAAGTGAAAAGACACAAACGATACAGATGTCTGTTGGAGATATTCAAAGGAATCTTTGCGATGTTTATAGGAATCAACCTTGAACTTTTTTAGATTTAGGAGCTCAGTTTTGTGGTCAGGAATATGTCCTCTGTCCATGTTGACTCCTTTCTCAGACATGCTGTGCACACATGAAAATACAGCTATTCAAAGCTATGAATTCCTTCCCCCTACTTCCCCATAATTACACTATCAGCATTAATGTACCTGTCTGTAAACAACTACAGTTAATTTTTTGTTTATTTTTAAAAGACGTTCTCATTTTGCAGCCCAAGCAGACCTTGAATTCAACTTGCTCTTTGGATAATGTTGACCTGTAGATTGCAATCCCTCTGCCTCAGACTTCCGCGTGCTGGGTTTCTTCATAAGCACCCCAAAACCTAGCCTAGAGCTAGTTGGTCAAACTTAACACTGTTGGCCATCCTCAAGCCGGTGTAGCAGGGAATGCTCTACCACAAACATATGAATTGGATAGGTTAGTGAATGATTCCTAACAGACATCAAATGAACTTCCCCCAGAAAAGCAATCTGACTCAATGTTCCATGGAGACAATCAACAGATATCTACTACAGGCGCAAGTATGGATTCAGTTGTTATTATTATAGTTTATATTTCACAAATATCTAAACAAAGCAAAACAAAACAAACCACTGAGTCAATCTGAACTTTGTTTCATGGAAAGGAATCAAAAGTACCAAACTAGGAATTTCAGTGGCAGGGGTGCATGCACAGTTTGCAGATCTCAATGGCAGGGGTGCATGCACAGTTTGCAGATCTCAGTGGCAGGTGTGCATGCACAGTTTGCAGATCTCAGAGCGTTCCTTCTCATTCCCAGTCTCCCTGCTTGGCTGCTCCAGACTGCAAGTGCCAAATGACTTACTCAGAGCTTTATTTGTGAGTCAGACAAATCTTGTGAATTCCAAGATTGCAAAAATAATTTCTGGAACATGGATTGTGTTCATTTGATGGTAGTAAAATACAGAGGGGCATAAAAGTACAAAACACACAAACACACCCACCCACAAAGTGGAAACATTTCAAAATCTCTGTCGAAATTCTTCCAGAGACCTATCGAGATATATTTCTGGGCCAAAGGCCAAAGTTTCTCAATTAGTCATGTCTTCCGCTCTTCAATCTGCATTTTACCCAGGACCTATGGGTCATTTTAATACTAAAAATAAAGCTTCTAACCCCATTTAAAAACAACTTGACCAAGAGATTAAACTTCATATAATAGAATAAAAACCTGGATGTATGCACTCACTGACTCAGAAATGGATGGTTGGCATAAAGGCAACAAACTAGTAATCATAAAATTGAAGATGCAAAAGTCTTACGATAGTTACAAAAAAACAGTGGCTTTTATGTGGTCAAATTCTTAGCACAAAAAACACCAGAGGAGGACCTCGTACTCATGGCAAAGTTGTTCACAATGGCAGAATACTCTTTGCCTCTCACTAATATCAATATGAAAATTCAACATGGTTCTTAAGATTAGAAAGGAAATACAAATGTGGAAACTGAGCAGAAATTCTTTGCTCCTTATCTTTCATAATGCATTTAATTTCCAGTGTATATGTGTGTGTTTGCATGTATGTGTTATATGCATGTGTGTGTACATGTGTGCCTTTCTGTATGTGGTATAAGTTTGCTTCTGCATTTGTCATATATGTATGTGTGCACAAGAGTGTTTCTGTGTGGTATTTGGATATATATGTACATGTGTTTATGAATGGATGTATATGGTTATATACATATTGTGGTGTATATGTTCCTGGGGATGGAGCTGGGCTGGGGGAATCTTACTTCCGTGTGCCAGAGGTTGACACCCAATGTAAAGCTTTGTTTATGCTTCTCAGCACGGGACCTACAGGCACCTATTCCTACAAGTAGAAGGGAGGCTGCAGATAGGAGCTCTGGTCTTGATACTTGCGCAACATGCATTTTATCTTCTGAACTGTTTCTGTTACCCAATCACAAACAAATATTGTCTTAAATATTCCTTTGAAAAAGCAATCCTAACGCTTGACCACATCATATCCTCAGATTTAAGGGTAATCATCACCCTTAATTGGTTTAATTGATATCATTCATTAAGAAAAAAACAAAACAACCCCTCAGTTTTAAGCACATAGAGTTATACTTCTGTCCAAACTGAAAAGTGCTTTTTAGCACTTGACAGGAAAACTAAGAGAAAAGTCTAACTACCAGGAAGAAAAACATGAGGAAAATGCTGATGGAATGTGGGAAGGAAACATCAACAAAGGCAAAAATAATGACTGAAGGAAGATTATCCCACTGTCCTGAGCATCAGTCTGTATATTTAGCCACTGATGGTTAAAAGCTACCTTCTTGTTGCCATAAGGTACAAACTAGTAAAAAAGAAAGCAGTCCAAGTTAGCCTGCTTCTGTCCATGGTCACGTAGTAAACTGTGTAAGAAAGAGCCCTTTAGGGATTGAGATTGCATTTTCTTGGGAGTTGCACCCTACTCCATAAACTGTATTTGGACAAATTATCTGAAAGGAAACCCACAGGAACTAGATGGAAACTGCAATGCCTATTTTGGGTTTAAGATTGAACACATTCCATTTCTGGTGAGCAGGATGGATCCGCATGTGACTCAGGCCCAGGATGCACTAGTCAAATGTCTGAGTAAGTCCTATCTAGTACATCTACAATCTGCCTAGTTTCTAAACAAATGACTGTAGAGAAGCATTTATAACTCACAGTTCAAACAGCTTTGTCTATGTCTGTCATGGGAAGTTCGACCTATTAAGACCTCCTGGAAAGAGGTTGCCAACAGCAACATTCATCAATATTGAGAAGGAAAACACAAGCTATTGTTATGAAAGGAGCATGATTGCTTTGCCTAATCTGGAGCAGGAAATCCAGCAGGTAAAGGCAAGCACCAGCGACATATTTCAAGAGTCAGACCCTAGCCTTCTCTTTCTGATCTTTAAATCATCCGCATGAAGGCCACACTATTATAGGGCACTATTAAGCACGGAAAAGAAAAAACAAGAAGCAAATAGGATGGCACATGCATGAAACAGGTGGGAAGTAAGTACTGGTATTAAATACCAAATATCTACATACAGAAAGACACCAGTTTGCTCATGTTTGCTCACTGAGTTTAAAGAATATCTCCTTTCCTCCAAAAGATTCCTTATTTTTAAAAATTACAATCCAATTTTATGTTCCTGAGTGAGAGATAGCCATACTGTGTTTCCTTAACAAATATTGTAAGGAAACAGATCTCTCAATACAAAATAAGTTTCTGGGACTAAAGTGTAGCCTATGCCATTAATCTACATTAGTGCTGGATCTTCACTTTAATATTTTCCCTGAACATGTCACTCCTCAACTTACGTGCAAATATTTTCCATTCTGATGTGTGACGTGGAAGAAAGTTTGCCAATTTAATAATTTAGGAACAGGAAATTATCATGGGTGCTGCCAATTAATAATCTGATTGCCTCCCTTTCCTGCCCTCGGGGACCTGTCAAAAGTCAGTAGAAAGACATCGGAGTGCTCAGCTCAGATGCAAATAAAATTAAGCCCATAAAGCTTATGTTCTCATTTTCTCCATCTTCTTTTGAAATTGAGAACACACACAAGATTTGCTTTGAAGTTAGGGATGCCTGAATATGATCTTATTGATTTCCATAACATGTTTTTGCTCTGCAATGCGGATGTGCATTTTTCAAACATATTAAGCAAGCCTTTGATCTGATTTGTTCCACCAGAACACCCGATGGAGCCTGAAAACCATTTCTATATACGGGTTTGCTGTGCTTTAGTGGAAGCCTGCTCTTGCTTGAGAGGTTGGAACCCTCCCATCTGAAAGCTCTTTTCAGCCTTCCTCAGCCTAAACATTTTACTCAGAGGGGTTACAGGTCACCAACTGTCAAAACAAAATCCAAATTGCTCAGCAGGGAGGGGAGCTAAGTGGAATGGAAACTAACTGAATGTTTAACTCACTAACTGAGTTAAATATTCTGTGGAGAAGGCAAGAAAACTGCCCTTACACAGTGACAGGTATATGCCTATGATTCTTCCTGAGTTTTACAAATTGTACGGCAACTTTTAAAGACTAATAACTTGGATCTCAATATAGAGACTGGACTGATCCACCCTAGAAAGAGGAGTGGGCAGCCAAGTCAACCTTTGCACTGTGGTAGCAGCCAGGCTGTGAACTCCAAGACACCAGATGGCTTCATGAACAGAAACCTTCTCAAAGCTCCCCCTAAAGGTTCCACTTTCAAATGAGGAAGTTTGTTTCAGGATTGAGGAGAAGGAGGATTTTTTTTGGCATTGGGGCTACTGACTCCACAACACTCATGGCCTTGTAAGCTTTCTTGCCCTTGTTCCTCATAGTGGAGACAAGACCATCAGTTGTCAAGTCCTACCATAAAGTACTCTTCCAGCACTCTTGTCATCAGACCTGTTTTCAAGCCTTGCCTCAGCACCAGTTCCTGCAGTGATTTTACCGGGGCCAAGTTTACTGGTTTATTCTTCAAGCCTCTGTAAATGACTGCTTTATTTCTAAGGCAACAAAACTCCTCTAATTTTGAAATCAGCTTTACCACTTCCCAGATTAAAACTACAAGACTGTAAAAGTTTGCTTTGTTGCACTGTCTCTTTAATGTGTGGAAGGCCACCACACCTCCATTTCTCTCCATTTCTATGTACTAGAAGAATGAAAGGACAGACAGAAACCTGAAGGAACGCAAGGGGCGAGTTGAGAGTAGTGTCAGCTCAATGTGTTTAGTAATGAAGGGCTGCGTGTGAGCACCAAGCATGCTCTGTGTTTGTGTGCACAAACTGGAACCCATGAGACTTTGAATCCATAGAACGAGAGCAATTGAAAAGGAAGGCTGACCTAGCCATACACAGCCTTTGGCAGCTGTGTTATTGTATGTTTTTATATCCATCTTTCTCTCTGATTGGCCTTCAGTTCAAATTCCAATAGCTCTACCTTCTAGCCAGATTCATTATTTTCTACCTTGAACACATCATGCTTCTGCATATCATGAGTTTATTGGAAGGATCATATATAAAGCATGGATACAAAAATGCTTTGGAAAAGGTGAAGAAACAATAATCTCAGATACAAAAATCAATTCATGTATCCAAATATGTACAAAAGAGAACATGGGCTAAGGTAAAGGCATATGAAAATGTTAAATGCTTAAAATGCAGGAAAACCTCTCCATGGCCATTTAATGACTTCCTTTACTGAGATGAGTATTATTAGAGAGTCCCAATCACACAGAATAAGGAGAAAAAAATAAGGAGAGTCTCAATAACACAAAACCATGGAGAGTCTGAACTTCAAGGTATATAAGAAATTCCAGAAGGTTGCTTTGTAGAGCTATGGAGTGGAATAGTCATTAGAGGAGATTGTGGTCTGACCATTTTAGGAATTCGGAAAATGTAGAATAGCCTCTGTCTGATGTGATTCATTCTTTGAGACTAAGCAAGGGGAGTAACTTTAGGTTAGTCCAGAGGTATTTGCCAGCTCTAATATGTTCATAACTTTAAAAGGAGCCTATATAAAGTCTTTGTAACTTTAATTTAATGATACATGTTTTAAATTAATTGGAGGCCGTGGTGGTAAGCAACATAAACCTATGATTTATAAGGCTGAGCCAGGAGAATAGTGCATTCAAGCCAATAGCCTGTCTCAAAACAGTAAATAGGGGCCACACCTCTTAGCAACTCTGATGGTTCTGGAACAACTAAGAGGTGACCAGTCCAGAACCAGAAGAAATGCTATTGGTGATTGAGGAGTTCCACAGCTTGAAGTTACTTTGAAGTAACTTCAAAGAAAGCTGTACATGATGGTAGAGACCAAATGTGACTCCATTTCGGGCCTACAGCAGTAGCTTGAGACATTGTAAATCGACTAGAAACTCCAGATGCAGTAAAAAAAACACCAGTGTGTGTGTGTGTGTGTGTGTGTGTGTGTGTGTGTATGTGTGTGTCTATGTAAATCAGATATGACTCTGGTGAAGTCCAACAATGTGTGAAAAGTTCCATAACTCACAGGCCAGGCCACAGGCACAGGGAGGATTATAGCTAATGCATGGCAATAATTAACCCCCAGAGAAGGACTCCATAGAGCCCCTGGCTCCAAATACTGTTCCCATGAAAGAAAAGGAAATCACAGTCCTACTACGAGTTACTCCTAAAGTACAGACTGCAAATGTCACCACTGAGATTTTTAAAAAATGTTCATTAGAATTGTAAGAATAAATGCATAAAAGAATAAAAATTACCAAATTGATGAAGTAACTTCAAATATAAAAGTCTCAGCATGGAAACAGAAACAAGATGAAAAACCAAGACAAATTATCTTCATCTCAGATCATTAATCCAAGTAATGGGAACTAACAAATACTACCTGATTATTCAAACAAAAATAACATTTAAATTTAACATGATTTGAGCTGGGCATGATGGCACATGCTTGTAATCCCAGCCCTTAGGAAGGCAGACAGGAGCCTAACATAACTGCCACCTGAGGGGCTTCATCCAGTAGCTGATAGGAACAGATACAGAGAGCCACAACTAAACAATATGCTAAGCTACAGTAGTTCTGTGGAAGAGTGAGAGGAAAGATAGAGCTGGAGGGATCAAGGACACCACAAGACCTACAGAATAACATAACCTGAGCCTACAGGGACTCACAGAGACTGAACCAACAACCAAAGAGTATTCATGGGCTGGACCTAGACCCCCTACACATATATAGCAGATGTGCAGCCTAGGTGGGGCCCCTAACAATGGGAGTAGGGGCTGTCTCTGACTCTGTTGTTGCCTTTGGATCCCTTTCCCCTGACTGGGCTGCCTTATCAGGCCTCAGTGGGAAAGGGTACACTTAGTCCTGCTGTGACTTGAGATACCAGAGTGGGTTGGTACCCTTCAGGGGTACTTTCTCTGTTTTGAGAAGAAGGAGAGGTTCGGATGGAGGGAGGGGACATGAGGGTGAGGCTAGGAGTAGAAGAGGCAGGGGCCTGGGATTGGGCTGTAAAGCTATTAAACAAAAACCAAACAAACCAAAGATTTTTTTTTTAACATTTTCCACTAAAGCAGTGAAGGGCTTGGGCATCTGTCTTGCCTGATATCTTTCATCTCAATCTACTGCTTTGAAGGTCAGGGCACAGAATGCATATCCTTCACTCAATGTCAATCATCTCATGGGCCTCCAAAATTACCTTAAGTTGAGCAAAAATCAACATTCTCATACAAGAGTCATAGGCAAAGCAATGTAATTTTGATATTTTTCTAAAGTCGAATTCAAAACTGAAGCACATCTTCAGTGACAGTGAACAGGATGACTTCAATGCTGCTTTGATAAATGTTTATCTATGTATGTAGAAAGAAGTTGGCAGCAAACTGCTTATGTGCTTGCCGTAACATGCTAAGTAGCCCTGTTATATTTTTAATTATTAGTTCATAGGGTTTACACAATTTACAGATTAATATCAAATTAGAGAAGTAATGTACTGACAGTGTAGTAGTTAGAAAAGGGCCAAAGTGGAGGAGAGGTAGGCAATAGAATTGGAAGCTATCACCAGCTATAAGGAGGGCTGGAATGGCACAATGATGAAGCCAACTCCTTCTCCTTCCTGGAGAAGCTGAGCACAAGACACAAGTGAGACACCTGGTAAGTTCTAACCAGCACCAAAAAAGGAAAGCTTCATACAGAAAAGTGTAATAAAGCAACAAGCCATATGGTAGATGAGGCAGAGAGACCAATTAGCATATGTGCAGATATTGAAATTAAGAAGTAAAGTGCATGAATGAATAACAGAAAACATTAATGGAGATGCTGGCGAAAACCAAAACATCAAGAGCTCTGTTAGTCTGAATAAAAAGTTAAAGACAGCAGTGACGTAAGATGAGTGATGCCAGTAGATAAACCATGAGTTGTTTAGGAGTCAGCGGTCCAGGCTTGGAAGCTGAAAATTGAAGTGTCCTGTGAACCCAGAGAAAAGGCAGATGCTTGGTTCACATCTACACAGTTCTGGTATCAATATACCTTGGAATGTGTGAACAATGCAGTTCCCACATGGCAGGGTAGCAAACAACTGCGATGACAAGGTGCACTGAAACTGAATCAAAGACAATGACACTTGTTAGTTTACAGCTCCTGTTAAACCATGAAAAATCATACACATTTATACTGTCGCTTAGGCCACCGGGTTCCTGGTCAGAAGCCCATTCACATCAACCTTGGTAAAATATTAGAGAGTATTTGCAAGGAAGAAAATGCTGTATCTACTTGTAAATAATTGACCATCTATCACCTAGAGCTTAGGATAGCTCTCCTTGTTTACCAAAAATAATCTAACTCAACTAAGATTTTAAGAGTTATGTATGAATAGAAATGTTAAGACACACATACATATATGGAAGGAGAGAGACAAAATGAGATAGATAGATAGATAGATAAATAGATAGATTCAGAAGTAAAGTGCATGAATGAATAACAGAAAACATTAATGGAGATGCTGGCGAAAAACAAAACATCAAGATCTCTGTTAGTCTGAATAAAAAGTTAAAGACAGCAGGTAGGTAGGTAGATAGGATATACACATATTACAAAAGCTGTTATACGCTTTGTTTACAGCAATAAACTGAAATTAAGAAATAATTTATTAAAGTTATTTATTCTTTCTGAGAGCCTTCTCAATGGTTCCATTGTCTAATTTGAGGAAATGTTTGTGTTGGATAGTATATACATTCCCCACTAAACTAAGAGTAAATAAAAATCTCATTTATCTAATTATCACCATTCGAATAGTAAGTTGAAAATTATCATGTTCCAATCTTACTCTGGAAGAAAAAAAAACTTGAATTCATCAGCCTTTGTTAAGAATAAAGTCTTGCCCACTATAGTCTTGGACTTTGCTCAATTTTAGAATTCACTGGCTGCACTCTTCTTTTGCTCTTCAGTTAGGCACTCTGTGTATTTTTAGTTTTAGAATTGAAAGTGCTTCACTAGTTAAAGCTTGATGACAGCATGAAAAGTTAAGGTGACCTGACTACAGCAACATCTGAGGACATATTTTCTTACTTTCATTCTCAGAGATAATACTTCGAAATGAAATATTGAACTTAAAGGCATTTAAAGCAAATAAGAGCCTCAGTATTTCAGAAAGAAAAGGAATTTTGATTATCCTTTTGTGTCCTTTCTATAAAAATTAAAACGAGTACACAGCTTTGTAAACATTAATAGGGTCTATGTTTATTTAATTGCAGCTATCTTTTTCTATTTAAGAGACTTCGAGGTTTATATAACAACCATGGGAATGTTTACATTTTCTATGCAGGATATCAAGAATAGAGGTTTTGTTAGGTTTTTAAAGGAAGATTTATTGTCTTCATATCCTCATGAAATAGAGTCTCCCAGTATTCCCTATCCTTGCTAAGAAGACTGGAGAAACAAGATGCTAGCCAGTGGAGAGGAAGTGGAAAAGAGGAAGAAGAAGGACAAGAAGAAAATGGCAGAAGAGACAATGAAAGGATGAGGTAGGGAGGAAAAATAAGGATGGAGAAGGGAGGTAAAGATAAGAAAGAAGTAAGAGGAAAGAGATAGAGAGGAAGATTAAAAAAATAGCCAAAGACAACAGAAAGGGACAGAATAAAAAAGAAAAGAAAATAATAATACCACTTGAACAGCATGGGACCAATTTAAATAATACAGAAAATGGCACCCTACAGAGGGCCTTTCAGAGAAGAGTAAGAGACTTTTTGCTTGGCCTGGGGGAATGGTAATGATACCATTCAGAGTGACTAAATCTCTGATAAAAATTCCAGAATCATTAGATATTGGAAAGTCAAAATCAAGAAAGAAAATAGACTGAGAGCTTTGAATTAGGTGCCTATGCTTGGCTAAAATTTGTGTGTGTGAGAGATGAAGCAGCAGGACCAAGGGACACAAACATGGTTTATCTGACAAACCATGGGGTTTAAGCCTTAGAATCTTATCTTCTTTAATCAGCAATTATAAAAGCAAATAAACAGTATTCTTATGTATTATAACGAAACCTAAATGCGCTGTGTCATGTAGAATGTGGGGACAGTAGTCCATTTACCTGACACATAGGATGCCATAGAAGTTTAGCAAAAGGGTAAATATAAAATAAAGTCAATGACCTTGATGATATAATATTAGAAAGTATCAACTGAGGAATAAAGAATTTGAAGAAAGTTGAAAAGAGTCCACAGAATCTGTTAGTCAATAAAATACAAGTTTAGATGAATAGAAAGTGAGAAAAATGTTTCAAAAACTACAAAAAAAAAAAAAAAAAAAACAAAAAACAAAAAACAAAAAACAAAAGTAATCAAGTTTGTTAATATAATTAACATACAGATGCAATTAGGTTAATGAAACAAAAGATGTGACTTCAAAGAGGATCATGTATGAGAAAGAGCATGGTGCTAACTATCCAGAAAAGAAGACTCCTGAAAACATCAAGTAGAAATCAATACATTTCACTCAGGGGACCACAATTAGTTCAACACCTGAATACTAACATTACAGAGAAAAAAGGGAAACACTAAAAATAGAAAACCCATGAATTTTCAAAACCCTGAAAATTAAAATATGATATTTTTATACCAGCAAAATTGTTCTTCAGAAATAAAAGCGTAACTGATTGTGGTTGTATGCCCTGTAATTTTAGTATTTAGAAAGCTGTGACAGGAAGACTCTGAGTTCAAGATGAACCTGGATTTCTGTAGTGAAATCTAATAAAAGAGAAAAAAATAAGAGAAGAAGGAAGGGAAGAAGAAAAGACAGAAGAAGAGAAGGAGGGAGGAAAAGAAGGGAGAAAGTGTATATACAAAAATGAAAATATGATAAAATTTTAAGAATAAGAACATTTTCATAAAAATCATCATGAAATGAGTAATTATGAAAAAGGTAACATGGATCATGTAGAGAAAATTCTTTTTGAAAATGACATCACAAATACACTTGGATCTCCAAAAAGAAGAAGAAAATATCAGAAATACCAAATATTATTTTCCTTTCACATTCTAAAAAAGAAAAAGTCATATAGTTGTTTAAAGTTAAAGTAACAAACCTGGGCAGGTGTGTGTGTGTGTGTGTGTGTGTGTGTGTGTGTGTGTGTGTGTGTGTGTGTGTGTGTCTGTTGTAGAAACAGATACACCAACGAAGGACCGTGAATGGTGAGGACATACATAGACCCTCTGCTGAGAGATAGATAGGCAGCCCAGTCTTCTTGTAGTTCCTATAATATGGGGGGAATAGGGGCTAACTCTGACATGGACTCTGTGTCCCCTCATAGATCACTTCCCCCTGGCAGGGAAGCCATGCAAGGCAACAGAGGAAGAGGGTACAGGCAGTGCAGATGTGCCTTGATAGGCTGTGGTCAGACACCCCCTTCTGAGGACTAGGGAAAGTGGAAGGGATGAGGAAAGGGAGGAAGAGACAATGAGGGGAGGAGGAAGGGGACTACGATTGGGATATAAAGTGAACAAATTAAGAAACAACCTTTAAAAAGCTAAAGTAGCATTATTTTGTGATCTGCATAACTTTTGTCCATATAATGTATGACAGTAACA
The DNA here is from genome assembly GCF_903995435.1 of Acomys russatus. NCBI lineage: Eukaryota > Metazoa > Chordata > Mammalia > Rodentia > Muridae > Acomys > Acomys russatus. Next base: position 12,134,045 of record NC_067139.1, read on the forward strand.
ACACAAGGGATAAAGGAAGTCTGCAGATCATTATGGTTCCAAAGTTTCAACAGTTTAGATATAATAAAACATTATTAATGCAAAACGGGCTGAGGAGAGTTATGAGTATGCATTTCAAACTGCATAGCAACTATTAAAATCACAGGGGTTCAAGCTGCTATAATGAACATCCCAGAACAGTGTCCATCATTTCAATTAAATCAAAGAAAGAGACATACATGTAACTCCCATGGAATAAGCTTCCCCAGTGCACATTTATTTAAATTTAATCTAGAACTGTCCCAATATAGCCAGCATGCATTGGCCCTGTATGTCAGAAACTCTGGTGCTTCACGGAGATTTTGCAAAGCACAGACTCAATCACAACTGTTACCAGACCTTCAATTTCAGTTCTGTTCGTAAGAAGTTTTTCCGTCATTCTTTACCCAGAAACACATGAAAAAAATACTTCTCAAAGCATTTTTGTTTGTTGGTTGGTTTTTGGCATTCACATGGTTGGAAAAAGGAGTCTGGGAGATTGAGTAGGTAAAGTGAGAAGCATAGATTGGAAACAGCAGATGCAAATATATAGGATGAAGTCATCGAGGTAAATTAAGACTTATACAGCCCTTACAGAATACACAGCATATAGGGACATGAAAATTCTCATAATTATACTAGAATTATGTATGGTAAAAAAGGAAAGTAAAGCAATGAAGAAAGATTAAGAGCAGAAATATGATGGACTATATATGTGTCATATATTATTAAGAAGATGAAATATGTAGACATATGATATCTAGATGCTGTGGTATACATACCTGGTTAGATAGGTGCTAGCTAGATGGATGGACAGATTAAAAATAGAATAATAGGTGGACAGATGAATAGATGATATTTATAGATAGAAAAATGACATATATATATATATGGGATAAGTATGCAAGTAGATGGATAAACAGATGATGAGAGATAGATGACTATATCCAAAACATGTGAGAAGGCATGCACAGAAAAAATTATGTTAATATATTGGTTTGAAATATATTAAATGGGCAACACTACCCCTGGGCTTCTTTATGATATAAGGTACATCCAAAAGAGATATGAAAAAGTGAAAATAATAAGTTGTGTTTTCAAAACCACCTACCCTTCTGCAGTGACTTGTGTATACTTTTATATAACTCCACAATAAATGGTAAATTACAATTTGGTCTGAAAAAATAAGTCTATTTCTTCATTCACAATCTTGGCGTTCACTCATGTGTAAGTTTTTCTACAAAGATAAGGTTTAAGCTATTAAAAATTTGGACTGTAGTAAAAGTAAAACAATCTTAAGGACATTTTTTATGGACTATGTGGAGGAGACATGTCTTTGCAAACACTAATAGATATAATGAAGCTTTTCATAACACTAAATTACTACGTTGCATGTTTAGGAGGATCAGATTTTTATGCTTGAAATGCCACTGACATAAACTACAAGACTTGATTTATTTTTCACAAGGTCAAAGCCATGACATTTTTACAAAGCCTTTGGTCTTAACCCTGGAAATCCAGGTACTCAGGACAAAGGCAGAGAAAATGAACAGGAAATCTCTAAAGGTGCTTTTCAATTATTGAATGCAAATATATTCATTAAGGAAGTGGCTAAATATAAAGGTATATTCTACTTTTAATGAATTTTTTAACACACAAATAATCAGTAAATGTGCACTTGAATTTCATCTTTGGAAGTAGGAGTGGTTGAGGAGAAATGGGATGGATGACATGATCCTATCTGGATTTATGCACATTTTCTGTTCATAAAGAGGGGCTTTATTTCCACTTTTGTGTCCTCAGACTCCCTGCAGAACAGTTTAAGCATCTACCAGAATCATTTCTATGGCATTTTCTTTTTACATTTAGTTGCATAGCTGAAACAGTTTTATGTTCTAGAAATATCATGAATAACCATGTTTAAAAACAGCAACAATGTTAAACCACTGGTTAGGAATTTAGTAAGTTTTAGATAAAGTGAATGTTTCTAATATAAATTGAGACTATTTCATTCATCTACATTCAGTGCAAGCACACACACACACACACACACAAACACACACACACAAACACACACACACACATACACACACACACATTGCCCTGCCCCCAGTATTCACACAGGGGAGAAACAACTTCTATGGTGTTTACAGTTAAAGCTCTCAAGTAATTCATAACATTAACCCCTCAGTGTTCATATTGCAACAGGATTCTGGTCTGTCTGTTGGAATGAAAGCTTTGGCCCTCAAGGAATTTAAAAAGGGAAATTTACTCCAGAATTCAGTAAAAAAAAAATTGGCATTTTAAAGTTTAATAAGAAAATTGATAGGTTTTAACTCTCTTATTTGTTGACATGAAAATGTTTTAAGCAGTTTAAACAAAAAAATAAAGGTTGAGTGAACAGGGTTCTTAAAGGTCTTCAAAACTGCCCAAATGTTACTGGGTCAGGTCGCACCATGATCAAGTGATCCAATTATCAGATATATTCACTAGAAGGTCTTCAGGTGTCGGAAGGCCTGCTCTTGAAGTGGACAGCAGGGCCTATGCTTTCCATTTTCTTGTTTATAGCCACCAACTGAGGGGTCTGCTCTGATATGCAATCTTACTGGGGCGTGCTGCTACCTCTCCCTGAGGTATGACACACCAGGAGAAGTAGAGCTGGAACCCTCCAGAACTGTCAAACTTTCTAGATTTTAAGCAAATTATCTTGATAGTTATAATGACAGAAAGCTGTCAACAGAGAAAGTGTACAGAAGAAAATGTAATGGACAGTTCTTGAAAACACCTGAAAATTTAAAAACAAAAAATATCGATACCAAACTTATCTTTTAACAACTGGAATTGAAAATTTGTTTTTATTGAATTATATGAGTAATTGCATCACTAGAAAACTGTATTTATAAAGAGAAAAACTTATATGGTAGGGGTCTTGTATGCTTTAAAAAGTATTTTTATCTTAAAGTTTATTACTGTAAAATATAACTTTGAAATCTGTTGTTTATATTATCATTAATATATATTTCACAAAATAATGAAATTAATTTTGGCAATCATGTATATCATGTGATTTGATCACCCCATTATCTTTTGTAATTCTTAAATGATCAATAGACTTTCCTGAGTATTTAATGTCACATTAATGAAGAATTTTCTTAAGAGCCAAATGTAAAAACACACTCACAGTCCCATGACTGCTTCCATATAACTAATATACAGCCTTCATTACTGCAATGAATGCTTTGTTTGTAAGTGTTGCTGGAGCTTACCAGGAGCTTGAGTTTGTATCTAATCTCTTCTTCTCTGTATGAAGCCAATGCCCTTTGCAGGAAGGAGCACCCATTTCCCATTTATTCCACTGACTTCTAAGACACAAGTACAAAACGGCCTGCAGAAGAGGAACATTCAAATGCCAAGCCACCCATAATGGTGTTAATCATACTGCCTCTCTCAGTATCTGACAGGTAACCTTTTATCTTCTTTTTCATCTGCAAAGAAATCTGTGACTTTCATTCTACTAATGATACAGAAGTGACAAGTAAAAAAGTTAAATGAAGATTTCATGACATATGCAAGACTCATATTAGTAAAGTAACTCACAGAGACCAAAATGGAAGATAAACCCAACACCAATTTAAGTAAGAAAAATTAATAGCCTTTCATCTCTTATCCAAATAGCATATTAAAAATTGTCTAACAAATGAAGTGTTTTGAAAGCATGACTTGGAATTGCAAACATATTCTCTTTGACAATGGCAATGTTTTCTTCTAGGCACTACTTACCTCTCCATTCATGTTGCAAACCCAATTGCCTTGACATTTTTTTCCCTGTGAGATAATAAAACGGTTTTCAGTACAGATTGAAGGTCACATCTTCATTTCCATATATAGACTTCCTACCAGCCATATGCAATGCTTGTGAGCCTAAAGACAGAAGGCAAGAAGTATCACTGCTGAAGAGGGTTTCCAATGCCAGTTTTATCAGGACCAGTAAGTTTGTCTCATTTTCCCATTTGTAAAATGTGACATTTGATCATATTTACTGTACTGTTCTTGTGACTTATTGAAAATGACACTCTAAACTAGTAGGATGGCTCAGAAGTTGTTCTTTGCAATAATTAATCTTTG